>NC_057803.1:191767604-192055039 GCF_018294505.1 Triticum aestivum
CACACACATACATTTTTTTAGTTTTTTAGTTATAGAAATAGTTATAAAAATGTTAGGAATTTTTCTGTTTTTAGTTATAGAAACAGTTAGTTATATAGCATTGTTAGAAATGTTATAGAAATGTTAGAATTGCTAGAAATTTTTCTGTTTTTTAGTTATAGAAATAGTTATAAAAAAGTTAGAATTGTTAGAAATTTTTCTGTTTTTTAGTTATAGAAATAGTTATAAAAAAGTTAGAAATTTTTCTTTTTTTTAGTTATAGAAATATCAGAAATGTTATACAAATGTTAGTTATATATATAGAAATGTTATAATTTTTTTCTTTTGTTTTTTAGTTATAGAAATATTAGAAATGTTATAGAAATGTTAGTTATATAGCATTGTTAGAAATGTTATAGGAATGTTAGTTATATAGAAATGATAGAAATTTTAGTTATCAAAATCCAATCATTAAAAAAATGTTACTTTTTGCGGGCATATAGCTAGTATTTTTTCTCGACGATGCCCGACCCGCATCCTCGTCATCGACCCGTCCGCGACGACGTCCGGCTGACCCATGTCCAGGACTGGGCTCCACCGGGCTGGCACTGGGAGGTGCTGCCTGGAGGGGTGCGCCGCTTTATGAGGAACCCGGCCCCGGGTCCCGTCGTCAACCCTGATCTTGTTTGGTGGCGTTCGCGTCGGCCAGTTTCGGTGCGGAGGGAGCCGGCCCCACCGGAGGTGGTACGTCGCCGTGTCAGGGAGGAGGACGAGCACGTCCATCGCTACATGGTTGCGTTAGAGGGCGGCAGGTTCTCGAATACCTGGCAGTTTCTTCAGGGATCTCACTTCAGCTATGATCATGTGAGGGTTCCTTCTCTTTGGGTGTCCACCGCCCGCGCCGCAGGAACCGCGAGTGTCCTAGATTCTTTTGTAGTATTCGATCTTTATTAGCTACCTAGCCAGTGATGTATTTGATATATAATATTCGAGACGATGTATTCGAGATTATATATTATTTGAGACGATGTATTTAAGATTATATCTATTATTCGAGACGATGTATTCGAGATTATATCTATTATTCGAGACGATGTATTCGAGATTATATCTATTATTCGAGACGATGTATTCGAGATTATATCTATTATTCGAGACGATGTATTCGAGATTATATCTATTATTCGAGACGATGTATTCGAGATTATATCTATTATTCGAGACGACGTATTCGAGATTATATTCGATGATGCTTATTATGTACTACGATTGATTCAGTTTTTCCTTATTAATTGATTGCATCCATGCATTGTAATTTGAATATATTTCTTTTGGATTTGTTAAAAAAACCTATGGCGGACAATACCGACAGAGAGGGAGAAGAGGCCCTGTTCAATATCATACGCAATCCTCACGGGCCAGATGATGATTAGAATGAAGAAGATTATGACGGCTCCGAATATCTAAACAACACCGGGGAGGGTGATATGATATTCGATCGCGACGACCGAATTGATGAAGTCATGAACTATGAACATGACGAAGAAAATGTTGGTCTTGAAACAACAAAGACCGGCGAGGTATATATATTTATATAAGAAGGCATCTGGTGATCATCACATGTTTTAAATGACTTGAAGATATATTAACGAATCGATCTTTCTTCTTTCAGCCATCCGGATCGAGCAAATCTTCAGGCAACAGGACGAAACGAGGCCCGAACAAAAAGTTGAAGGAGGGCGTAAAGTACAATATTGAGGCAATCAGACCTAATGGAGAACCATTAGCGCCTAAGAAGATTGCGGACAAGTTCATTCGTCAGTGCGGAGTTCTTGTGAAGGACCAACTCCCGATCTCCCTTCAAGAATGGAGAGAGCTAGCAAAGCCACGTCCAGGAGTTACTTTTGTCGACGACAGACAAAAACTTCTGCTTTGGGAAATGCTCATGGAACATTTCACCCTACCAGATCATTTCACAGATGCAGATGTGGAGAAAGGCAAGGACGCTGCTCTTAGGAAGATGGCGGTTGCATTCAAGAACCACAAGATTCGTGAATGGGCCAAGTACGTCAATGGAGGAAGGAAGACTCGAGTATTCGAGGGAACACTAGAGAACCAAAGTGCTCATTGGGACGATTTCATGAAATTCAAGGATTCGGAATTATCTAAGGAACGGTCGAGAATAAACAAGGCAAATGCCGCAAAAAAGGATAAGTTCCATAAGCTGGGGCCAGGTGGCTATGCGGTGGGAATGCCTAAGTGGGATAAGTCTGAGAAAGAGATGCTGGATGCAGGTGTCCAGAAACATTGAGCTGGCCCCCCAAGTGCAGGACTTGGTCCTATGCGCATGGGGGGGAATTGGACCCGAAGACAGGCAAAGTTTCGAAGAAGGCATGTCTGGACGGAGCTGAAGATAAGCTACTTGTTGCAATAGAAGAGGCTCGATCGGGGTTGTTCGAGCCTAACAGAGAGAACGACGAGCTTACGCGTGCCCTGGGAAATCCTGAACGCCCGGGAAGAACACGAGGCATGGGTGATATTCCGTGGTATGAGGGGTTTTCGGACTGGAACACCGACTACAGAACCCGTGCGAGAAAGAAGATTGCGGAGGAGAAGAAGAGGAAGATGGAGGAGGAGCAGAGGAAGCTAGACTATGAACGCCTTCAAGGCCTAGAATCAGCGCACGCGGACTTGGCAATCAAATTCCAGCGACAGTAGGAGCAGATCGACTCACTTAGCCAGCAAAGGGGGTCTCAGCAGCTAGCGGATGATCCACCATTGGATAGCAACATCCCATCCATGCCTAGAAGCAGCGTGGGTTCCGCCCCAGGCGACGCATTGCTGGATAGCTACCCAGTGGATGACATCATGGAGAACACTAACTGCGAGCTACACTTCAAAATGAAGAACATATTCATGAAGGTGGCGGACTCCCTTGCTTTTGCAAATCCCCCCGAGGCAACCTTCCATTGCAACCCGATTCTAGCGGGCTATGCTCGTGTCTTGGTTGATGAGCTGGTGGACCAATATTCAGGGCTAGAGCTTGACATTCCTGGAGGTGATGATGAGCACACACTAGGAGAGGCCAACCATCGTATCATCCTATGGAGAAAGGATTACATCATCTTTCGAAGGCCACCGACACCGCGTGATCCGACTCCTCGTCGCAGTCTGCCACCGAGTTAGTAGACTCCCGCTCCTCCAAGTCCACCAACGCGTTAGGCCACTCCTCCTCCAAGTTCAGCACAGCTTCAGGCCACTCCTCCTCCAAGTCCGGCAAAGCATCAGGCCACTCCTCCTCCAAGTCTGGCACAGATTCAGGCCACTCCTCCTCCAAGTCCGGCACAGCTTTAGGCCACTCCTCCTCCTCCAACTCAGCCACGTCAGCCGTCTTTGTCGCCTCAGCAATCACGGAAGAGAGCCGCCTCAGCTATGGTGCGTAGCGGTACAAGTCGAGGTAGTACTGGAGGTACAGGCGGAGGCAAGCGATTTCAATATGGTCCAAGCCTCGCGCCTCTTCCGCAGAGGCCTTACGACAAGTCCGAGGAGGAAAATGTAGCCATATCGAAGGCCGAGGTGGAACCCATTTTGCACCGAAACCGCCACCGCTGCCAAGGGAGAAAGTGCCTGTGGAAAAGATTGACCACTTCATTCGTATGGCTTGAGCACCAGCTCCCAAGCCTGTTGACACAAACTATGAGCGCCACATCAAGAAGTTAAATCGAGCATGTCTACAGAAAGAGGCGAGCTCGAGCTCGAGCAAATCAGCTGGCAAAAGGAGCGGTAAAACCATTCCCCAGCTGGGAGAACAGGCGGCGCAATCAATCCCCCCGCTTGTTGTGCCAACAACACATGAGAGTAGGTGCGCCCAATATTATTGTGGGCAAACCGTTAACATTCCCGGGGTGGGCGATGTGGTAATAACCAAGGAGCATATTGCGCAGGCTAAATCGATTGGGATCACTGTTGGACAACTCCTTGATATTGATCCCATGTCTCCGACTAGAGAGGAGGAAATAAAACGGAAATATGCCCGGGGCCAACCTTTTGTCGAGCCAGAGGAGGTCAATAAGCTCCCAACGAGAATGTATGAATTGTATCAATGGTACATGGACATTACCAAGATTTCCAATCGAGAGTCCCTCATGGTGAATGTCAACAAGGATCATTACTACCATGGGAAAGCTGTGACCGTTGATTATTCAGAACTATTTCAGCTATAATAAAGATGCACTCGACAAACCTATCGTCAATTACTATTGTCTGTAAGTGATTTCTTTCTGTAATTTAAGCCTCAAGCTAGCTGTAGTGATCATTTTGATCAATCATTACCTGTAATTATCCTCACTATATTCTTTTCTATGGTATTATGCAGGATGAAGATTTATGAAATGAAAAAAGGTGGACTCTATGGCATTGGGTTTGTTGACCCAAATACCATTAATGAATACACATGGAAAATAGATCCATATCACAAAAAAAGTGTAGAGGAAAGCATGCTACAGGTCTTCAAAGAACTCAAATACAATTAAGATATACTACTTCCTTACAACTTCCAGTGAGTCGCACTGTCTTGTACTACAAATTCTGTTTTTCCCTACTAGCTAGCTACATGTTTTTGCTTACATATGCCCGCTTAATTAAGAAATGCAAACGTGTGTGAATGCTGATTTCACTGGATCTTGTTAATCATTAAAGTTGATGTAGGAACAGTTGAAGTACTAGACTCACTACTTAAGAAAGCAAGTGACTACACCATCGTGAAGGGGATAGTCAACAGGTAATTTCAATCATTATTAACTATATCTCGGCCTACTTAATTAGTTCGTCATTTCCTGACAACAACTATTTAATAACCCATTTATTCATTTTCTTTGTCGGCGTGCAGGGTTGGGCAAAGTTCATCAGGGCCACTCCAGGCCCATGGAAACAAAATCTGAAATGGTATCGACCCAAGGTAAGTAATTAAGTAGTACTAGCTAGCTGCCATCTCTTTAATTATCATGCTTGATTAATTATTATCTGATCAAATTCCATTCTCGTAAAGGTCCCGAAGCAGGCGTCGGGGAATGATCTATGTGCATACTACGTTTGCAAGAACATTCACATGATGGCGTCCGAAAGGAGCAAATCTCAAAGACAGGAGTGGGTACGATATCGATTGTCAGAACACTATTCACAATTTTTACACCATTATCAATATCTAGTCACACAACTAATACACATGCATATTGATCTCCTTCTTAACAGTTCAAAGAGGTGCGGGACAAGCTCCTAGCACAAGACCGCATAGAAGCAATTCAAGAGGAAATAGCGTGATTTTTGCTCGACCAGGTCATAGATCCCAAAGGAGAATACTATTACCCGCTACCGCCCCCATGAACCACTTCCAATTGTTATCATGCTCCAAAGGCACCAATTAGCTAGGCTAATGCCACTGGCTCCGAAGGCACCAATTAGGAGAAATTGTATATATATATATATATATATATATATATACATGTGTGTATATATGTGTGAATTAATTACTGGTGGTTGTGAGACATTCAATGATATATATATATTATGATCGGTTCTACTAGAAATTCTATTTATATATATGCATAACGTGTACAATATGTAGTATCGTAAAATACCAGCAAACAAAAAATAATTAAATGGAAAACACAAAATTAAATGAAAAAGAAATCATAAACCCAAAACCCCCCAACCTTTTAATACCGGTTGGTGACACCAACCCGTACTAAAGGGTTCCCTGCCCCCGAAGCTGGCTCGTGCCACGTGGTTGCCCTTTAGCACCGGTTCGTGCTGAACCGGTACTAAAGGGGGGGCCTTTAGTGCCTACACTTTAGCACCGGTTACCAAATCGGCACTAAAGGGCCTTACAAACCGGTGCTATTGCCCGGTTCTGCACTAGTGTATTAGGCATGGAATGGATGTCAAATTATAGAGGAAGCATTGACTGTGCTAGTAAATCAATTTGTCTCACCACTCCGGATGGAAAAAGGATCAAGCATGTTTCTAGACATGCGCCTAGGAGGAGCCAAGTAAATACCCTCACGGGAGTTGTTCAGGAGGATGTGCCTGTAGTGAAGGATTACCCATATGTTTTTCCAAAGGAGTTACCAGGCATGCCACCGGATCAAGACATCGAGTTTTTGATAGATCTATTGCCAGGTACTGGGCCAATATCAAAGAGACCCTACCAGATGCCCGCAAATGATCTGGAGGAGATTAAGAAGCAGATCAAGGAGTTATTGGAGAAAGGTTACATCCGACGGAGTTCATCACCACGGGGAGCCCTAGTGCTTTTGGTTGAGAAGAAGGATAAGTCTCTAAGGATGGTTGTTGATTATCGTGCATTGAATGAGGTGACGATCAGGAACAAATACCCACTGCCGATGATCAATGATTTGTTTGACCAGTTGAAAGGAGCTAAGGTGTTTGCGAAGGTCGATCTGCGATCAGGATATCACCAGCTGAAGATCCAGGAGAAGGATATGCCTAAAACCGCATTTACCACAAGGTACGGGTTATATGAGTATACGGTGATGTCCTTTGGACTGACTAATGCCCCTGCCTATTTCATGAGCATGATGAACAAGGTGTTCATGGAATATTTGGATAAGTTTGTTGTGGTGTTCATTGATGATATAATGGTATACTCAAAGAATGAAGAGCATTTGCGTTTAGTTCTCGGGAAACTCGGGGAACATCAGTTGTATGCCAAGTTCAGCAAATGTGAGTTTTGGTTGAAAGAAGTTGGATTCCTTGGACATGTTATATCAGGAGAAGGTATAGAAGCAGACCCCACCAAGGTACAGTCAGTCACTGAATGGTTGGCACCCACTTCAGTTAGCGAGATCCGCAATTTTCTTGGACTCGTAGGATACTACCGGAGATTCACTGAGAATTTTTCCAAGATTGCGAAGCCAATGAAAGAGCTATTGAAGAAGGATATCAAATTTAAATGGACAGAAGAATGTGAAGCGAGTTTTCAGGAGTTAAAGAAACGTCTGACTACAGCCCCAGTACTGATTCTGCCGGATATACGCAAGGATTTCCAAGTGTATTGCAACGCCTCTCGCTTAGGACTTGGAGGAGTACTGATGCAGGACGGAAGAGTTGTTTTGTATGCCTCGCGTCAACTGAAACAGCATGAGTTAAATTATGCCACGCATGACTTGGAGTTGGCTGCTGTAGTGCATGCGTTGAAGACTTGGAGACATTATCTTATTGGAAACCATTGCGATGTATACACTAACCATAAGAGTTTGGAGTACATTTTCACACAGAAGGAGCTGAACCTTAGGCAGAGGATATGGTTGGAGCTTATAAAGGATTATGACATGAAGCTTCACTATCATCCAGGCAAGGCCAACGAAGTAGCAGACGCTTTGAGCGGGAAGAGTTATGCCAACACACTCATAAGCGCGGGATTGCCAAAGGAGTTGGCAGAGGATCTTAGGGAGCTTCGATTGGAGATTGTCCCTAGAGGTTTTGTTGCAACAATGGAAGTTCAGTCTACATTGTTAGGAAAGATTCGAGAAGCTCAGAATGATGACAAAGAGATCGCCAAGATAAAAGAGAGAATGAGCAAAGGAAAGTCCAAAGGTTTTCGGGGGGATGAACACGACACTTGTGGTTTGAGGACCGTGTTTATGTGCCCAATAACACAGAGATTAGGAAGTTAATACTTCAGGAGGGCATGACTCACCATATTCGATTCGCCCCGGAAACACCAAGATGTATGTGGATTTAAAGGAGCGTTTCTGGTGGACTGGTATAAAGAAGGATATTACCGAGTATGTAGCCGTATGTGATGTATGTCAGAGAGTGAAGGCAGAACATCAAAAGCCAGCCGGATTGTTACAACCTATGCCGATACCCAAATGGAAGTGGGATAAGCTTGGCATGTATTTCATCACCGGATTGCCCAGGACCAAATCAGGATATGATTCTATATGGGTAGTAGTTGATCGCCTGACCATACTAGCTCACTCTTTATCCCAGTGAAAACCACCTATACAAGTGCCAAGTTGGCAAAGATATACATGACTAGGATCGTATGTTTGCATGTAGTTACGAGAACAATTGTATCAGATAGAGGAACCCAGTTTACCTCAATGTTTTGGAATCAGTTGCATGAAACTTTGGGAACCAGACTGGAGTTCAGTACAGCTTTTCACCCGCAAACAGATGGACAGACCAAGAGAGTCAACCAGATTCTGGAGGATATGTTGAGAGCTTGTGCACTAGATTATGGATCTAGTTGGGATGACAACTTGCCCTACGCAGAGTTCTCATACAACAACAATTACCAGGCCAGTTTGAAGATGGCACCTTTTGAAGCCTTGTACGGAAGGAGGTGCAGGACACCGTTGTTGTGGGATGAAGTTGGAGACCGTCAGTTGTTTGTACCAGATTTGATTAAGGAATCAGAAGAGAAGGTTAAATTGATTAGAGATAGACTAAAGGTAGCTCAGTCCCGATAGAAGAGTTATGCAGATTCAAAATGCAAGGAGGTAGTCTATGAAATCGGAGACAGGGTGTATCTTCGGGTATCACCACTCCGAGGAGTTAAGCACTTTGGAGTTAAGGGAAAGTTAGCGCCACGCTTTGTGGGACCATACAGAGTTTTGGAACATATGGGAGAAGTTGCTTATAAGTTGGAATTACCCAAAGGATTGTCAGGAGTTCACAATGTGTTTCTTAGTTGAAGAAGTGCCACGCAGAGATGGCCGACATTCCTCTGAGAGATACAGTACCGCTGGAAGCGATTCAGTTGGACAATGATTTGACCTATGAGGAGAAGCCAGTCAGGATTCTTGAGTTTGCCAGACGGGTTACCCGTAGCAAGGTTATTAAGTTTTTCAAAGTTGAGTGGGGCCACCATACCGAGGACGAAGCCACCCGGGAACGAGAGGAAGACCTATGCAAGGACCATCCGTACCTATTTTCTAGCCAACCCGAATCTCAAGGGCGAGATTCATCTTAAGGGGGGTATGTTTGTAATATTAAAATCAAATAAGATTTTTGTTCAAAGTTTTATCACTATTTCATTTGAATTAGGAAAATATGCGTTTTTCAAAATTGCATTCTAGGCCCAAATAAATGTTCACCTTGCCCGGCTTATTTTTAGAGGACGGGGAAAATTGCATTCTAGGCCCAAATAAAAATGCGTTTTTGGAGTCCGTTTAGTATTTCTTTTCTTTCTTTTTATGCACGTAGGAATTATTAAAAAAAAGTGAACCGACTCCGGGCCGTACCCGGGCGGGACTCCGCCCGGGGGCCTTTTTAAGCCGCGTCGCTCGAGCCCACCGCAGCCTGTCCGCGCCGCCGCCCCAATACCTAACCCTAGCCCGCCGCCCGCACCGCCGCCGTGCCGCGCCGCTGACACCGCCGCCGCACCGGAGCCACCCCGCCGTCGCCGGACTCCGCCGGACCCAAGGTAGCCGCCTCGGTTTTCGTGAGAAAATCATTTGGTTTTTTTTCGAAACCCTAGATCCGTTTTTCAGATCCGGTTCGGTTTAGTTATTTAACGAACGCCCGTTTTTACGTTCTTTTAACGAACGGTTTTCACCGTTTAGCCGCAGACAGTGAACGTTCGTTCGTTAGCCTGTTCATCAGTTTTTCTTTTTCTCGGATTTTCCGCGATTATTTTCGATCATGATTTCAGATCCGATTTTCATTTTAGTATTACTTTTCACTTGTTTATTGGAATCAGGCGATTCAAGCGCCTGGAGTTTCGTCCCGAAACCCTCTTTCTGTTTAACCAACTTGAACAAGATTTTGATACAGTAAAATTTGACTTTAGTCCAGATTAGTAATTGGATCTTGTTTCTTTCGCAGTTTGAGTTTCGTTGCTCCGTTTGATTTGATTCTTTTTGCAAACCTGAGTTCTTAAGTTGAACTTTCTGGTTAGATCCCTTATTTTAGTTTTACCCGTGCCCTTGTTTGATTTCTTATTGTATGCTTGTTTGATTGCGATAGAGTACCCGGAGTGCGAAGTGTGCTACATCGAGTCTCTAGGTTTTGCGGATCATCAGCAAGGCAAGTAACACTTTGATCATATCCCTTTATCACCCAGTTTTTATGCATTAGTTTCATCCCTCAAACATTGCATGGTTAGGACTTGATAACATGTGGGATTGGGGAAGTAGATGAGGTAGTACCTATTCACATGTTTATTATCAAACCCTTGGGAGTTACTTCTACGTATTGCTTATATTGCTATGCTATGATTGTAGACGTGGATTGGGTTTGAGTGAAACCATGACAGATGTGAGATTGTTAATTAATGGATCAACTTAAGGTGGCAACTTTAATACACATCTGGGTGGATTGCATGTCGGGCACCTAGAGAATCCAGTGTTGTACTAGGATATCCAGGAGTACCCGTGTGATAATCCTAAGGTCCATCACCCAGGCTCAAAGGAACTGAGATATTTCATGCTAGAAACTTCCGTGTTCAGCCACAAGCTATTATGGACTCTATCATAGTTGAGTAAGTTGCGTGAAGCGCTTGAAGAGGTAGACTAGCAGATGTAATGGGTTGTAGGTGGTATAGTCTATCCGGAGTAGAGAGTTAATGCTTCTGAGAGACTGTATCTCGGTCACCGTTTCTCAAACACCATGTAGTGCGAGAAATCCAACGGAGGAGATCGAGTCTTGTGGGGAAAAGTGCACAAACCTCTGTAGAGTGTACAAACTAATCATGGTTAGTTGTGTCCCCGGTTATGGACATCTTGAGTATCTAGTACTTGGATTATCATATGTATCTCATCACTCTAAATTAATATTGTTGGGTTGATAATTACTGTTAATTGGGATTGAGTTGGAGGAACCTTCTCAATGATGTTTCAACTACCATGATAGTTAAATAAAATCCATGCCTTTGTTGTAGGGAAAAATTGGCTTTTCGCAAAAACTTCAACCGTAGAGCTTTCCACCAGCCAAATATGCATATAGTGATAGCATTATTCTGTTCTTGCTCTACCGTGTTATATTGCCAACATATTCCATGTGCTGACCTGTTTTCCGGCTGCAACGTATTATGTTGCACACTTTTCAGACGTGGAGTAAGGTTCATTAGGTGGTTGCCGTACAGCTCAGCTATGCTGTTGGAGTTGATGGACTCACTTTATCTTCCAAGCCTTCTGTTGTTATCATATTAGATGGCCTTAAGCCATATTTATTGTAATAAGTTCTCTATTGAGACATTCGATGTAATAAATGTGTGATTGCTACTCTGTTATAAATCCTTAGACTACTATGTGTGTCAGCATTACCGATCCAGGGATGACACTAAAGCACAGAGACTTGACCGTTTGAGGCCGGGTCGCTACAAATAGTTAGTACTATCCTATAGTGAACTGATGTCTTCTTCATTGTGCAGACAAAGATCTTGTTGTTTTTTGTCACTAATTTCTTTATCCTAACAATCTTTCTAAGTTTCTTGACTTGACTAATATTCATGGACAACTCATTTCCCCATATGCAAAAAGGGTCGAACAGTGGGTCAAAACCTCTGACAACAGGACCTACATGTGCAAGACCAAATTGTTAAAAACCTAAATATTAGAATGGTTCCTACTGAGGGAGTCCTCGACCAAGGGGTCCTCGGGCGTCCGGCCTGTTGGACATGGGCCGGACTGTTGGGCCATGAAGATACAAGACCGAAGACTCTCACGTGTGTCCAGATGGGTCTCTCCTTGGCGTGGATGGCAAACTTGGTGTTCGGATATGAAGATTCCTTTCTCTGTAACCGACTTTGTACAACCCTAGTCCCCTCCGGTATCTGTATAAACCGGAGGTTTTAGTCTGTAGGGACAATCATAATCACATAGGCTAGACCTCTAGGGTTTTAGCCATTATGATGTCGTGGTAGATCAACTCTTGTAACCCCCATACTCATCAATATTATTCAAGTAGGACGTAGGGTTTTACCTCCATCGAGAGGGCCCGAACCTGGGTAAACATCATGTCCCATGTCTCCTATTACCATCAACCTCAGACGCACATTTCAGGACCCCCTACCCGAGATCCGCCAGTTTTGACACCGACATTGGTGCTTTCATTGAGAGCTCCGCTATACCGTCATCAGAAGGTTCGATGGCTCCATCCATCATCTACAACAACACTGCCCGGGGGGATGTCTTTCTCCCTGGCCAGATCTTCATATTTGGCGGCTTCGCACTGTGGGCCAACTCACTTAGCCATATAGAGCAGATCGACAGCTACACCCCTGGCCGTCAGGCCGGGTTTGGAAGCTTGAACTACGTTGTTGATATCCGCGGAGACTTGATCATCGACGGATTTGATCCCATGGCAGCCGCTCCCTACCACCGAGATGAACATAACCTAAATCTGTCATCAGATCATATCCAGGAGATCGCGCCTATAAGCACTCTGGCCCTATATCCGGAGCAGCTTGCGCCATCCGAAGACGGGAAGCTTAACCCCGCCACGGAAACCGTAGAATCAGCGGCGTTGGAGCCGCACACAGACCCAACCTCGAGCGGGGTCTGCGTCACCGGACCCCCGGATCCATCTCCGGCCACCGGTTCCGAACGACGTGCATCCGCGTCCTCCGAGCCTTACCAGGTGCCGATTGTCGAATTCAGTTCCGTGGACAACTTCCGGCAGTCACCTCTAAGCGATCTTCTAATCTCATTAAAAACCCTCTCTTTAGCAGGGGACTCATAACCAAATTATATCCGGTTTGAACTAAGGGCTGATGACGGGGAATCTTGTTTCCCACCCACCTCCCACTTAATAGCCACTATCGACGATCTAACCGACATGCTCGACTATGACTCCGGAGACATCGACGGTATGGACGACGATGCCGAGGAGGAGCAGGCCCAAGACCCATCATTTACAGGGTGCTGGACGGCCACCTCCTCCTACGACGTATACATGGTGGGCACACCCAAAGAAGTTAACGACGATGATAAAGAAGACCCAGTGGAAGATAAACCCCCTGCGATACAGCCAAAGCGCCGACGACAGCGACGGCGCTCTAAGTCACACTGTGAAAAAGACAGCAATACCGACACAGGAGAAAACAATACTCTAGACGATGCCGGAGAAAATGAAGACCCCGTTGAGCCAACTTCCGAACAGGATGATGGGTGGGTCACCCCTGATGAACAGGCCGTGCACGAAGACTCGGAGGACAGTAATTATCTTCCACCCTCCAAGGATGAGGTGAGCCTTGCCAACGAGGATTTTATCGTGCCTGAGGAACCTCTCGAGCAGGAGTGCTTCAAGCGCCGGCTAATAGCCACTGCAAGGAGCCTGAAAAAGAAGCAGCAATAGCTTCGAGCTAATCAAGATCTGGTCAATGATAGATGGACTAATGTCCTAGAAGCCGAGGAATATGGCCTCAAGAGACCATTCAAAAGTTACCCGAAGTGCAAATTACTACCTCAATTCGATGACGAGGCGGTGGAGCCCGTGCCATCAGCGCACAATGCAGCTGACCGACCACCACGTGGCCGGGACAAAGCGGCAGCACAAGACGAACACCAGCCCGCCCTACGTCGCCGTAAAGCCAGGGACAAAACTGCTCAAGGATACACGTATGATCTCCGGCAGGGCCTGAAGAGTAAAGTAAGTTCGGACATATCGATCTACGTATCATGGGGGTGTGCCTCGATGCGCGAGACGGCTATCAAGCCGAACATGGCATGCACAATTACGTCCGAGACGAAAATCACAGACGGACTCCATCCGAACTACGCCGTGACCTGGCCCGATATAGAGGCGCCACACAACCCCTCTGCTTCACTGATGAAGTAATGGAACATGAATTCCCAGAAGGGTTCAAACCCGTGAATATCGAATCATATGATGGAACCACAGATCTTGCGGTATGGATTGAAGACTTTATTCTCCATATTCACATGGCCCGCGGCGATGATCTTCATGCCATCAAATACCTCCCCCTAAAACTCAAGGGGCCAGCCCGACACTGGCTGAACAGCCTGCCAGAAAACTCTATTCGCAGCTGGGAGGACTTCGAAGAAGCATTCCTTGACAACTTCCAAGGTACATATGTTCGTCCTCCGAATGCCGACGACTTAAGTCACATAATCCAATAGCCCAGAGAGTCAGCTAGGAAACTCTGAACTAGATTCATAACCTAAAAGAACTAGACCGTCGACTGTCCGGATGCCGAAGCCCTAGCTGCATTTAAACATAGCATCCGGGACGAATAGCTCGCCCGACACCTCGGCCAAGAAAATCTGAAGTCCACGGCAGCCCTCACAGCACATATGACCCGCTTTTGCGCAGGCGAAGATAGCTGGCTAGCCCTTAGCAATAACAATGCAAGCGAACCTGGCACTTCGGAAGCTAGAAATAGCAACGGCAAGCCTCGACGCAACAGACACAAGCATCAAAGCAACGGTGATAATACCGATGACATGGTGGTCAATGCCAGATTCCGTGGCTCCAAGTTTGGTCAGCGAAAGAAGCCATATAAAAGAAATAATCAGGGACCTTCCATCCTAGACCGCATACTTGATCGCCCATGTCAGATCCATGGCACCCCTGATAAACCAGCCAATCATACACACAGGAGTTGTTGGGTCTTCAAACAGGCCGGCAAGTTAAATGTCGAAGACAAGGAGAAGGGGTCGCAAATTGAGAACGACAACGAGGAGCCCCGTCCACCGAACACAGGGGGACAGAAGAAGTTCCCCCCTCAAATCAAAATAGTGAACATGATATATGCTGCCCATATCCCCAAGAGGGAGCGCAATCGCGCGCTCAGGGACGTCTATGCGATAGAGCTAGTCGCCCCACAATTCAACCCATGGTTGTCATGCCCGATCACCTTCGATCGCAGGGACCATCCGACCAGTATCCGTCATGGTGGGTCAGCCGCACTGGTCCTTGACCCTATAATTGATGGATTTCACCTCACACGAGTCCTCATGGACGGTGGCAGCAGCCTCAACCTGGTTTACCAGGATACTGTGCGCAAAATGGGCATCGATCCATCAAAGATCAAGCCCATGAAAACTACGTTTAAAGGAGTTATACCAGGTGTAGAGGCCCACTGCTCGGGCTCAATCATATTGAAGGTCATCTTCAGATCTTCGGGCAACTTCTGAAGCGAGGAGTTAATCTTCGATATTGTCCCCTTCCGTAGTGGCTATCATGCACTGCTCGGATGAACTGTGTTTGCCCGATTCAATGCGGTGCCACACTATGCTTATCTCAAAGTCAAGATGCCTGGACCATGCGGTGTCATAACAATCAATGGAAACATGGAGCGCTCCCTCTGTACCGAGGAGCACACCGTTGCCCTGGCCGCAGATGTACAAAGCAGCCTCCACAAGCAGAACATTAATTCGGCCACCATACTCTTGGACACTGTCAAACGAGTCCGGACAACTCTGTGCCAGGACAGCCCAGCTCATCAAGAGCTCAACTAGCAATTCGGTCTCCGTCCCAGACCCTACCAAGTGGCGGCGTTCGTACCGCGCGTACATAACTACGCACTCAAAATACCATGGGCATAGACGGAGGCATAACTAGAGTGTGATCCATAATACGGCTCGACCTCCCCTGGACACACATACTTTCACTTTTTCCATTTTTTCTTTTCTTTACTCCTTTTCAGGTTTCTTTTTCACAGGCCCTTCTCGGCGGCCTGATCGCAGGTCCTTTCAAAAGGATAGATACACCAAGACCGCACAAAGTACTGACGTATAAGGGAATTTCTAGGTGGTCTTTTTAACAATCACTCTACCTGTTTTCAGGACCCTCATGTAACTCTGCCTTGGTTGTGGCATATTAAATAGCCCTATTGCTTATTACACTACTTGTACAAATACGCTTTGACGTATTAATCAAACTATAATGGAAATAGTTTGCAGCCCAACTTCTGCAGCACTAGTTTGCTCTTTTGATAATCTTCTCAAATCGCATCCGTACACTTTGGTACGCTTTAATTTGCCAAGGCCTTCATTGCGCCTCATAATACGCCAACAAAGTCCGAACACTTTTTACAGTATAGTTTGGCACCCCGAATTTAGCATTATATGCATTGGCTCCGAATCATGTCTTTGGTCAATAGTTGGGTTGCCCGGCTCCTGTGCTTACTACCTTACGTTCCGCTGTATCGGCTAGGGTAGTAAAGGGAGAACTACTGCGATTGTGTCCTGGTTTATCTGGATGAGTACCTCAGTAGAGAAAGCCGAAAACTGACTGTCATGATGCGGCGAGAGCCAGTTAGCTCTTCGGAGGTTTCGAAATTTTAGCGATTTTTCCGCATTGTGCGATGAATCGGTTGGTATCCGATCAGGTGTTTACAGCACACTAGTACGGATACTAGGGGCTGCGCCTAAATTTTTCTTGTCAATCTCTTATGGCTAAGCGAGGGTGATAAACCCACATAGTCCGATTGCATGGTTCGTTGCACTAAACACCTCCTTCAAGGACCAAATTCTTGGATAAAGAGTGTTTCGATTCATCCCGAACACCCCCGTACTACCTATGTGGGGGCTGAAGCCGACGACTGGCCAACTCTCAGATATGATAAAACGGCCGCACAGGAGGTAAAACTTTTAAATAATAAACAACAAAGCATTATATTACATATCATCCTTGTTTTCATCATACAAGACGGGATAACATGAATGTATTCTTTCAAAAATGTCCTTGGCACATTGCTCCGCCACAATGCGGGATCCCTTCGGAACATCTTCCAAATACCGCTCGGGCATGCGGTGCTCCTTGCCCACGGGCGGTCCTTCGGTCACGAGCTTGACGGCATCCATCTTCGCCCATTGTATCTTGACATGGGCGAAGGCCATCCGCGCACCTTCTATGCAGACCGACCGCTTGATGGCATCAAGCCGAGGGCAAGCATTGACCAGCCGCTTCACGAGTCCGAACTAGCTGCCGGGTATAGCTTCTGTAGGCCATAGCCGGATTATTAAATCCTTCATTTCTAGTTCGGCCACCCTATGCAGCTCAACCAGCTGTTTTATCTTGTCGCCAAAGGGCACCAGATGTTCTGGTGCAAGGTATTGCGACCAGAACAGCTTCTCCATTGAGCTCCCCTCTTCGGCTCATAAGAATTCCGCGGCGTCAGATACACTGCGTGGCAGATCCACAAACGCCCCTAGAGAACTCCAAATCCGGGTTAGCAAGAGATATCTCTTCTTCATATACTTGCTCTGCATAATAAAAGCCTTACCCGCCGCAATTTTCTTGGCCTCTTGGATTTCCTGAAGGGCGCTCTAGGCTTAGACCCGGGCCTCTTGTGCACTTTGACGGTGCCTTGGCAAGTTCGGACTCTTGGTTCGCATTCTTGCGCTCCACAGACTCGCATTTCTTCATGGCGTCCCGCAGCTCCTGCTGGACCTCACCGGCCCTGGCCTCATGCCTTTCGTGGGCGGCTTGTTCATCTACCGCCCTCTTCTGGGCTTCGGCCAGCGCCGCCTTGAGGGTTTCCACCTCAGACACTGCCCTACCAATTATAATACGATCAACACAGGCAATTCATATCTTGCTATATTTGAATAGGTCATTACATACCCTGCTTGTCGGCCAGCTGCTTTTTCACTCGGCCGCTCTCTTCCTCGGCCCACTCCTGACCTGCCTCAGTCCGGAAACTTCGTCAGCATCAGAAGTTGTGGCTAGCAGTGATGCCTCCTTATTCACATAGACATATCTGATTAGTCTCCTACGAAAAAATATGTGATCCTCTATTCAGCTCTTCTTTATGTACACCGGACGGAGTCTCAGGGGCTACTATCTATACTGTGACTTTGTTTTCACAAAATTGCATTGCTTACCTCAAAGCCTGTTAAAAGGCTTGTGCATGCTTTGGTCAGTCCGCTCTTCACAGAATGAATCTTCTCAATCACCGCACCCATAAGGGTACGATGTTCCTCAATGATGGAAGCGCTTTGCAGCGCTTCCAATAGAGTATCCAGCGCCTCTGGTTCGACAGAGGTCACCGGCAGAATGGGCACACCTCCTTCCGATGAAGGAGGCTGCTTGCCTGATTCCGGAGCCGTATAGGTCTCCGATATCATATTCGGTTGGGCGGCGAATTGGACGTGGCCCCCATTGCCAGTCTTCATGGGGATTTGCTCCCCCATGTGTCCGGCGGCCGAGGTCTCGCCCTCTAGCGCCGTCCTGATGGCCTCCTGCGTCTCTCCTTAGCCGGGGATCCTTCAGGAAAACACCTCAGTGTCATCCATGGCCCTGGGAGAGGAGGCCGTCGGAAGGGACCCGCTGTCCATCACCTTCGGGTCCAGGGAGTTCCCCGAAGATGAGGATTGCTCAAAGGCGGAACGAGCCGGACTGCAAGTGCATGATTCAACATGTCAAAATTATGAAGTAAAGAGGCGGATATATGAATGCGTCAGGGTCTTTGGATACTCACGATTCGGCCAGGGGCTTATCTCGAGGGCACTGTTCTGGGCTGCTATCGACGTCCCATGCGGAGCTATCCGCGAGGGAAGCCTTTCCCTTCTTGGACGCCTTCACTTCCAGATCTGTGGAGGCCTCCCTCTTCTTTCCCCCCTCGGTGAGGGGGAAGTTGCTCTCTTCTTCCTCTTCCTCCTCCTCATCATCTTCGGCGGCGTAGTGAGTTTCAGCGTCTTCGGACACCATGTCCAATGTACCCTTGTGTTGGGGATATGACTATCAGGTATGACCCGCCAAGGAGGGGCCGGATCATCCCTATGGTGGTTCATCTCAATGAAGCCCAAGATCATATTAACAACGGCGGTTCATAGATAGGCTTAGTAGAGGGCCCAAACCCGAAGGCGGCTTAAGGCCCACAGATATAAACCCCCATGTATATAGAATTGTATTGTAAGGCATGTAAGAAAGGTCACCGAGCCGGATATGTTGTATGAGTCGGCCGGAACTCTGTAGGTCGCAGGGCGTCAACCCATGTATATAAGGGGACGACCTATCAGCGGCTTAGGACAAGAAACAACAGATGGAGAGCCGGGTCAAGCGTATTCGCTCCCTGCTCATCGAAACCCTAGCAATACCACTTCCAACTGGATTAGGCTTTTACCTTCACCGTAAGGGGCTAAACCAGTATAAACTCCTCGTGTCCCTTGTCCTGATTAACCCCTTTAAGTTAACCTCATTGCGATGGCTCCACGACTACATCCTCACACTAGGACATCTGCCGTGACAATTTCATGATGGTGCCCACCGTGGGGCTACCGCATGATGGTTTCAAGTTCTTAGAGGGCAACTTCAAAGGGATCAAGGGATACGTCGTGGGCCAGATGATCAAGAGATGTCGTGGAAAGCTCTATATCGACGATGCAGGATGGGTCCCCAAGGCCGGCTCAATTGAGTACGGGTACCGGGTCCCCTTCGGCGGAATTCACGTCTTCATTGGCAAGATCGACGAACCGGGCCCTGAGCCGGACATCTGCACTGAAATCATCGAGACAACTCAGCATGCGAGACCCACCCGGGTTCGGCCCACCATGAATCGTACCTTCGTGGGGTTTATCCATGGAGCAGAACCTGAGGATAGATCGGCATCTGGTGGGGAGACCGTCGTTTACTCTGATGGTGAGTCATCCACTTGAGAGACCGAGTCATTGTATCAACTGCAAGACAGCCGGCTTGGGGGCTATCCCGATGGCGACGGTATTCTGGAACCCTGCGAGCCGCCAAACCGGGTTGCAATCTTCATGGCCGGTACACAACCCATGCAGCACTCGTCGACGGCAGCAGAGCTGATTTCTGGGTCAGCAACGGCAACGGATGCCAGGGCAGGAGACCCGGTGCGTCCACTGGGTCAGGTCTTAACTTACTTATTGGATAAATTGACAGCATTGTTAACAGTAGTGGTTAACCCGGCGGATCAGGATCAGCATAATGCGGCGAATGCAAAATTGCGCGATGAGATAGCGCAGGCCAAGGAGGAGCTAAGCACAGAAAACACTAGGATGGCCGAGGAGCGGGCTGCTTTGGATGCTCAGCCGCAACGGATTCAATCGCAGTCTTACCGGCTCATGCTAGATTAGAACGCTTCAAACGAAGTCATGAGGACGAGGCATCAGACTTGTCTTCCCTCGGTTTATGAGGCAAGAAATTTCTTTAACATGCTAGGAGCAGGAACCAGTAACCCGGTAGTGGTAAACCGGGTCGAAGCACCTGGGATGGGTACGCCGGTTCAGCCGCGCATGACGGACCTACCTCGTCAGAACAATAACCCGCCGCAGCACGTGCCGACGCCACCGGGTCATTACTCTAACCCTTTGGATAACATGATCGCTTTGGTGTCACGACTGGCGGCTCTCCCGGTTGAAGGCGAGTCACCGACGGTGGTTGAAACACGAAGGGCTAGAGAGATCCTCCAGACAACACTGGCCAAGGAGATCGCTCATCGTCTCCCGGTCGAAGGACAGATCATCCCTACCCCAGAGCCCCATGAGAGGGTTGTATTTCTCGCACACTTCATCTGTGGGCTGGGATTCCCTCTCCACCCATTTGTTCGCGGACTGATGTTTTACTACAAGCTAGACTTCCATGATCTATCCCCCAATTTTGTCGTCAACATCTCAGCATTTATAATCATTTGCGAGGCTTTCCTCCGTATCCCACCTCACTTCGGGCTATGGCTGAAGACGTTCAATGTAAAGCCGAAGGTGGTGAGAGGCCAACAAGCAGAGTGCGGAGGCGCCATGGTGGGCAAGATTCCCAACGTTACATGGCCCGAAGGTGTCGGCGTTCTGGGAATGGGGGTCCCCAGACTTGCCTGCCTGCGGCTCACGGCATGGCTAAGCCAGCACACTGTACGACCCATCTTCATCAACAAGGCATCCAAGACCCTCGCGAGGGGCCAAGCCTCCCGAGGCGAATGACCCAAGACCTCCTCTGGAGTGGCCTAGTCAGGCAGGCTCACGAGGAGCGGAGATATCAAGGCTGGGCAAACCTCACGAGGCTCTTGTGACGTGAGCCATGATGATCGACACCAGGCGGGCGCCAGCGCGCGTAGCGTCCTTGTTTCCTCTTTGATGCTAAGGAAGCAGGTGCAGGCGAAGAGTACTGAGGCATCAGGAAAAGGTTGCCATATCGGTGCAATGGGACCAAGACCAGAAGGACGGAAAGACGGAGGTCATCGTGGAGCCCAAGACAGTGTCACCACCAGAGCCTTTCGCAGGCGAAGACCACTTTTGTCAGGATAGCTTGTACTAGCTGTCCCCCTTCGAATTTTCCCTCCATTGTTGGCTCCCTTCCCGCTCAATATTTGGGAAGAGCACCAGGACCTATATAAGTAGAGCTAGCCACCACCATAGAGGGTAGGAAGATCACTCTCACCCGCACAAGCTAGCCAAGTACAAGAACACCTCAACCTCAGGAGGTTGTTCTTCCCCTTGTACTGTTCATCATCAGCCCAAGAGGCAATCCACCACCACCACACTGGAGTAGGGTATTACACCACAACGGTGGACCGAACCAGTGTAAATCCTGTGTCTTTCTATGTTGCGAGTTCGTCGAGTTCGTACGCGAGATCTTAGCGAGCTACGACGTAGATTGGTAGGAGGGAAAGACTTCGCGCGCACCCCAGTGTTCGAACGTTAAGGGTTTGCCGGAACCCCACATCCGACATTTGGTGCGCCAGGTAGGGGTGCACCGGAGCTCCTCTTCACTATCCTGCACCCCGCGCCGCTGCACATCGCCCCCATGGCAGGTGCCACGCCATCCACCTCTGCGGCCGACATCGGCAGCGGGACGTCTTGGTACCGAGCCCTGGCCCCCACCCTACGATGAGTGTGGTGGCCGACCAAGTTCAAACCGGAGATGCCGCCGCGTTACGACGGCGCGGCAGACCCGGCGCTGTTCCTGCGGGCATACGAGGAGGCTATCCTCGAAGCCGGAGGCAATGACAAGATCATGGCCAACTGGTTCCCCATGGCCCTCGCCGGCGAGCCGCGCACCTGGATGCTCAACCTCCCGGGATCCACGATGGACTCCTGGGGGGAACTCCATGACCTCTTCGCCGCTCGCGACGTGGTGTCGGCGCACCACACAGTCGCGGCTCTGCTGGGCGCCTCTCAAGCACCACCTTCGGACCGCCACGTCAAGTCGTTCCTCCGTCAGATTGGGGCCACCTCCAAGCGCCTGGTGGCTCCACCGGGTTGGGCCGCGCCAGAGGCCGACCTCACCTTCAGCTCAGAAGACCACCCCGACTCCACCGCCGGCTCCGGAATGCTCCCAATGCTCTGCACGCCCACCATCTACAACATGGCCATTACCAAGACCCTCATCGACGGTGGTGCTGGCCTCAACTTGCTCTCCGGAGAAGCCTTCAGCCTTCTTCACGTGCCGCTCGAGCGGCTCGGCCTCAGCAAGCCCTTCTCGGGAGTGGGTGGTGGAGGTACCCACTCTCTGGGGCGGATCCGCCTCCCTGTCACCTTCGGCACACGCGACAACTACTGCACCGAGCTGGTGGTCTTCGACATCGCTCGCATCGGTCTCCCGTACAATGCTATCCTAGGATACCCGGCTCTTGCTCAGTTCATGGCGGTGACTCACCCGGCCTACAACCTCATGAAGATGACATGGAGCAAGGGCGTCCTCACCATCGAGGGGGACACTAAGGAGGCCATGACGGCGCTCAGGCTTGCCTTCAAGACCGCGACAGCAGCACAACCCACCGGCGCCGGTACCCCCGAGGCCAAGAAGGCTGCGCCTACCAAGAAGAAGCAGTTGTTCACCCATGACAAGGCGGAAACCAAGCAGGTGCTGGTCAACGAGGACGGGCCTTCAGGTGCCACCTTTACCGTAGGAGCCGGCCTCGACCCGGGACAAGAAGAAGCCTTGGTGAGGTTCTTGCATGCGAACAAGGAGATATTCGCGTGGGAGCCCAATCAGCTGGTAGGGGTCCCGAGGGAGGTGATCCAGCATCATCTAATGGTATGCCCCAACATACGCCCCATGAAGCAGCGAGCAAGACGGCAGTCCACTGAGAAGCGGGCTTCATCGTCCAAGAAACACGCAAGCTAGAGGAGGCAGGTGCCATCCGAGAAGTTCGATATCCCGAATGGCTCGCAAACCCCATTGTAGTGTCGAACAAAGGTGGGAAGGAACGGATGTGCGTCGACTTCACCAACCTTAACAAAGCCTGCCCCCAAGATCCGGTCCCACTCCCGCGCATCGACAAGATTGTCGACACCACCGTCGAGTGTGACATGTTGTGCTTCCTGGATGCGTTCTCATGGTATCATTAGATCAAGATGGCGGTGGAAGATGTGGAGAAGAGAGCCTTCCTGACATCATGTGGGGTGTACTGCTACACCTACATGCCCTTCGGACTGCGCAACCCAGTTGGAGTTCAGCATTACCAGGGTCATCAAGGAGGCTGCGCTCGCTGACTTTGTGGCAGAATGGACAGATGCCCCGACACTTGAGGAAGGAGAAGACCGGTCCACCTCCCCAGGAACCGAAGCTCCAGACGACTGGCTCATGTATTTCGATGGCGCCTTCGCACACCAGGGCGCGGGGGCTGGAGCAGTGCTCATTTCTCCCACTCAGGATAAGCTCTACTACGCCGTGCAACTCTGCTTTCAGCACGGCGAGAAGGTCTCCAACAATATCGCAGAATACGAAGGCCTCATAGCTGGCCTGAAGGCTACGGCGGCTCTAGGGGTGAAGCGCCTCACCGTTAGAGGTGACTCGCAACTCCTTGTCAACTTCTCCAACAAAGTGTACGAACCGAAGGACGAGCATATGGAGGCCTACCTCACGGAGGTGCGCAAGATGGAGAAGCAGTTCTCGGGCCTGGAGCTGCAGCACGTGCCCCGGGGCACCAACAAGGAAGCCGATGACATCTCCAGGAGAGCATCTAAGCGGCAATCATAGGAGCCCGGTGTCTTTGAGGAGCGGCTCTTCAAGCCATCAGATATGCCACCTCTTTCAAGCACGACTCAGCCTCGGGAGGAGCTCCCACGGCCTCCGGCCACGGGAGCCCCAGCTTGTGGCCCGACCTTAGGAGCTCGGCTGCTCTTGGCGCTCGATCCCCAAGAGGAATGCTGGACCAAGGAATTCAAGGAGTACCGGACGCATGAGACGCTGCCGGAGAAGGAAGAGGATGCGGAGCGCGTGGCCCGGCAAGCCACGGGATACTGTATCCAAGACAGTGAGTTATACAGGAAACGACCGAACGATGTCACCCTGCGCTGCATCTCCAGCGATCAAGGAAGGGATATGCTGATTGACATACACGATGGGGACTGCGGACACCACTCGTCATCACGAACCCTCGTCGGCAAGGTGTTCCGCAGTGGATTCTATTAGCCTACAACACTTAGTGACACAGCCAAGCTGGTGAAGTCTTGTGAAGCTTGCCAATTCCAAGCCAAGAAAGTCCATCAGCCTGCTCAGCGCCTCCAAACTATCCCGCTCACATGGCCGTTCATGGTCTAGGGGCTGGATATCTTAGGCCCGTTCCCTCGGGCGCCAGGGGCCTACCGCTATCTCTATGTCGCCATCAACAAGTTCACCATGTGGGCGGAAGTGGAAGCCGTCCGTACCATCCCAGCCGGCTCGGCTGTCAAGTTCGTCAAGGGCCTCGTGAGCCTCTTCGGGGTCCCCGACCGCATCATCACAGATAACGATTCGCAGTTTAATAGCAACCTCTTCAAAACCTACTGTGCTAACCTTGGAAGGCAGATCTACTATGCCTCGGTAGCACACCCTAGGAGTAATGGCCAGGACGAACACACCAACGCGGAGGTCCTGAGGGGCCTCAAGACCAGGACCTTCAAGAAGAAGCTCTAAGCCTGTGGCAGGGGCTGGCACGACGAGCTCCAGTCCGTGCTGTGGTCGATACGCACCACCGCCACCAAGCCAACAGGCGAAACCCCGTTCTTCCTCGTCTATGGAGAAGAAGCAGTCCTCCCTCGCGAGGTCAAGCATTGCTCCGCACAACTCCTGGTGTTTGATGAGACGCAGCAGGATGCCACGCGGGGGATGGACCTCGTGCTGGGGGAGGAACGTCGCCACGAAGCTGCACTACGGGCGGCGAGGTACCAGCAAGCTCTGCGGCGATACCACTGCCGCAACATCCGCTCCAGCACACTTGAGATGGGTGACCTAGTCCTAAGGTGGGTCCTCTGCAGGGAAGGGCTGCCTAAGCTTTCACCAATGTGGGAGGGACCGTTCAAGGTCGTCCACATCTCCAGGCCTGGCGCCGTGCGCCTGGAGACACAAGACGGGGTACCTATCCAAAACGCCTGGAACATCCAGTACCTCCGAAAGTTTTATCCATGAAGCAAGGCCCAGAGCATGTGAAGAAAGGCCCAGAGCCTGTGAAGAAGGCCAAGTGCCTATGAAGAATCGCCGCCCGTGACACTCTCACGTAATAATGAGTTGGGGCTATACACACCCCGGAGTCTCCGGAGCGCCGGCCTCATGCCCTGGGGCTCCCTCCCACGCCTAGTGGCAGAACTTAGCTCCGCGCTGGTGAGAAGACTTGAAGACTAGATTAGGTGCCGGACGCGGCTTTTCATTTGGTTTCCGTGGTTGGCTCACTTTTCCTTAATTGAAGTTTGCTCTTGGTGTTCCTTGCTGATTTGATTCCCTCACCTCTCACTGCATTTTTCCGGCTCGGGTTTGCTCGTGTTCTCTCTCTCACATGCCTCCCGAGGGGGCTAGGCAGGTGCCCTCGCGAGCCACCCTCGTTCGAGACCCAAAAGCTGGCACGCCTCTCCTAGTCCGTGCCCCTCGGGTACCGCGATACAAAGCGCCACGTCAGGGTCGGGGTGAACGGAAAATCTTTTAACGCACTTCCTAACGAGTTTTCGCAGTTCTTGAGCGAATGCAGGCCACCAAGGCAAGATGCACATGAGCAAATAAGCGCCTCATGAAGAAGAGGGCGTCCTGAATATCCCAGGTAAAGTTATCTTTGCACGAAATAATGACACGACATGGGAACAACACACATAGTGCAATAATCGAGGAACCATAATTCGGTACATGCCCCTCTGGGCCCATACTGGTTTCATTCTTGATGCAGAAAAAAGAGCAAAACAAAAGTAGCATTGCAGCGATCTGTGGAGGCAGACCCCTAGCGGCACCCCGAGCCTAGCCGGATCCTTCTTCGCACATCACGGAGGTGCGGCGGCGGGATGCCCCACTGCCACCTTCAAAGCGGGTGCGACAGCGTGGTGGCTGGTCATAGCCGTCACTACTGGAGCTGTCATCGGAGGAAGATCCGCCATAGCTGGACAGGACATGGCCGCCACCGAGGGCAGGCTCGCCCTCATCCTCGTCGGGACCATCCCCAAGGCCGAGCACCTCCTAACTATCGTTTGCCTCGGGCAGCACCCAGCGCGGCAACCATCTTCCCCAAACACCCTCACATAGAGGGTCGATCCACCATCGTACTTGAAGTGGAGGGTGTACCGCCTGCCCAGGCCGCGCGCGCGGCCGAACGTCTGCCAGCCGCGGGCCAGGGATATGTTGCTCGCAGAGGAAGTCTCGACCGCAACCCAAGAGGCCTTGCTACAGCAACCATCCGCCTACAACCAGAGTCCGCCTGGACCGGAGGCCGGTAGTTCGCCGGCGAAGAAGCGCGGAAGTCGGAGCCAGTTGCCGGCTGGGTTCTCCCACCAGACGACAAACTCCGGCGACACCTCCGTTGTGTGGAAGCGTGGACGAGGGGGCCGCGCCACCACAGCATGCCTCCCCTCGTCAACTGGATCGCCATGGCTGGGAGGACCCCCTCCGCATGCCGCGGCGCCACCTCGACAGTGGGCCACGGCGGGGGACGCGGCGTGCTTGCGCTGGCGGCCGTGTCCGCGCTTGGGCGCCGGGGAGCCGGGTCCCTCGCGATGGGCCTTTCCCTTCTCGGTGGCGGGGAACTTCCTTCATGACGCCACTGGTGGCACTACAAGCAATGGAGCGAGGAAGAAGAAGCAAGCAAGCGAAGAAGAGATGGGCAACGGGGGCTCCGCCCCCCCCCCCATTTATAACGGAAGAAGGCCAACCGGCACCTCCCACGGTCGCAGGTAATGATGGTTTTCCTTGCATGTCGCAGGGACTTGTCAAGTCATGCAGTTGCAGAGGCAACGTGGGGAAGCGGAGACGCCCACATCCAATCAACCGCCACATGTCAACCAAGGCTGCAGGCTTTTGGGGCCCGCGGTGCTCCGAACTTGACTCTTGGCTTCGCCGCAAAGCCAAGCCTGAGCGCACCTTGGGCCCGGGGGCTACTGTCGGCGTTCTGGGAACTGGGGTCCCTAGACTTGCCTGCCTGCGGCCCACGGCGTGGCTAAGACAGCAGGCTGTATGGCCCATCTTCATCAGCAAGGCATCCAAGACCCTCGCGATGGGCCAAGCCTCGCGAGGCGGATGATGCAAGACCTCCTCTAGAGCGGCCTAGTCAGGCAGGCTCACGAGGAGCACAGATATCAAGGCGGGGCAAACCTCACGAGGCTCTCGTGACGTGATCCATGACGATCGACACCAGGCGGGCGCCAAAGCGCTTAGCATCCTTGTTTCCTCTTTGATGCTAAGGAAGCAGGCGTAGGCGAAGAGTACCGAGGCATCAGGCAAAGGTTGCCATATCGGTGCAACGGGACCAAGACCAGAAGGACGACAAGACGGAGGTCATCGTGGAGCCCAAGACGGCGTCACCACCAGAGACTTTCGCAGGCGAAGACCACTTTTGTTAGGATAGCTTGTACTAGCTGTCCTTCGAATTTGCCCGCCGTTGTTGGCTCCCTTCCTGCTCAATATTTGGGAAGAGGACCAGGGCCTATATAAGTAGAGCTAGCCACCACCATAGAGGGGAGGCAGATCACTCTCACCCGCACAAGTTAGCCAAGCACAAGAACACCTCGACCTCAGGAGGCTGTTCTTCCCCTTGTACTGTTCATCATCAGCCCAAGAGGCAATCCACCACCACCACACTAGAGTAGGGTATTACAGCACAACGGTGGACCGAACCAGTATAAATCCCGTGTCTTTCGGTGTTGCGAGTTTGTCGAGTTCGTACGCGAGATCTTAGCGAGCCAGGGCATAGATTGGTAGGAGGGAAAGACTTCGCGCGCACCCTAGTGTTCGAACCTTAAGGGTTTTCCAGAACTCCACATCCGATAGAAGGCTCCTTCATGGATACAGTGAAGGGGTGGCAGTCGGGGTGGTTCTACATCACCGAGCCGCGTGACACCAACTTGGCGGCGGCCCCCGAAATCCGATCCGGAACTCCGCTGTGGCTTACCCCCTGGCAAGAGAAGGGCCTCGCCTGGGGCTCTTCGATCGAGCTGACTGGGCTCCAGACGTGCGTTCAGAACATCCTAACCAAGAGGATCAAACTCTTCAACGTGATCCAGGTTATGCTCATCCGCCTGATCCTTCCGTGCCAACACCGGACTTGCTATTTGTGGGAGTTCGATCCAGCAAGCACCAGACGCTACGAGAGCTCTTCAGCACAATGCATGAATATATCTGGAAAGTGCTCTTCTAGGCCGGCGAGACACAACCACCCACGGCCAAAGATCGCGGGCTCAGCTTAAAGCGCCAGGCCAATTCGGTAAGTTCTTTCATGTATTCAATGTATAGCCTTTACTGGCATATTTTGGGAAGGAGTCTAAGCCTCCCTATCAATTTTCAGGCCTGGATCGACATAGGGGAGTGGATTAATTGTCCTGCTCCACTTCCCGAAGATGAGGAAACCCCACTCCTAACGAAGATGCTATTCCCGGCGCCTTATGATGTGCCAGAGAAGAAGGCCAAGAAGACGGCAAAAGGGAGCAGGAGTGGTCTTCGCCGAAAGGGCGCTTCGGACATGTCGTCCGAAGACGAGACTGACTCTTCGGTCGCCGAAGACGACATCGAGGAGGAAGAAGAAAGTGAAGGCGCCCAAGAGGGGGAAGGGCTCCCTTGCGGATAACACCGCATGGGATGTAGAAAGTAGTCTGGAGCGAATGCCCCGGACCAAGTGTCGCAACCCTAGAACTTGATTGCAATTAGTTTCATAAGCATCCTGCATCATGTCTAAATTTCTGAAACTTGAATTGAGGATTGTTGAAACCTCAGAAATCTGATTAAAAGAAGGGCAAGCACCCTTTAAATTGCATTCTGTGAATCCAAAATGCCCTAAAAATAGTTTTGTGAATTTTGGTAAGAGTTATATATCAAACCAAAATTCTAGAACATTTTTAAGGAATTATTTGGTCCCTGAATTTAGATCAATAATCTATTTGAATTAGGGGATATATTCATAATATATAATGAATATATTTTCAAAAGCTTTGAAATGTTTTATGTACTTTTGGAATAGTCCAGAGAGGTAACATAAAACATCTCAGAATGTTTTGGCACTTTTTGAAATTATTTTGAATTTGAAAACAGTGGCAAAATAAAATGAAATAGAAAACAGAACAAACAGAAAATAGAAAAGGCAGGGCCTTACCTGACTTACCTGCCTGGCCCAACTCCTGTTCTGGCCCAGCCCACAGGGGCAACGCCGTCTTCTTCCTCCTGCCAGGAGGAGAAGCAGCTGCGTGCCTGCACACGCGCGGCCGACAAGGCCACCTCCTGCTCCAGCGCGACGACCCGGCGCTTCCAGCCATGCCACGGAGACGCCCAACGCCTCCCCTCACTTTCCCCTTGCTCTCTAGTTCCCCACCTCCTCTGCTCCCTCGCTCGCGTCCGAACGCAGCCGCCGACCGCCGCCGCCATTCGCATAGCCAATGCCTCCCCCTCGACCGCTTGATGCATCCGGAAGAACCTCCATGATGCCCTTCCTTATTACCGAACCACGCGAGCCGGGAAGCTCTGCATCGCTTCCACGCCATCGTCTTCAACGTCGGGCGCCACCGATCGCCGTCGCCCATTCACCGGCCATAGCGCTTCCCCTGCCTCTTCTTCGATTCCAATCGTACCGTGGTGAGCTCGCGAACGAAACCCCTCTCTCACCCCGGCCTTGCATGTCCTCTAGTTGCCGTTTCCGCAATATCCCGAGCTCTCCACCACTGGCCATGGCGCCGCTTCGGCTAGAGCTGCTCTAACCTACGTTCGGGCTAGCCAACGAGCTCCGCACCCTCCCAGGAGATGAACACCACCATCAGTTCCTTCTCCCATGCTCTGTGGCGTCGTTCTCATTAATGCCCGAGCTCCAACCGCCGCTCCGCCCGTCGCCACTGCCGCTACACTGCGCCCCGGCACCTGCCGCTGCCTCCTTTAGATGCGCCGCACCTTTAGCTACCCGTAGACGCAAACCACGCGCAAAACCGAGCCCTGTAGCTGTTTTCCGGTGAGTTTCCGCCGCAGTTGAGGTCGCCGCCGGCCGAACTCCGGCGGGCTGACGTGGTCGCTTAGTTAGGCGCTAATCACCACTAATCCCTCTCTAACAGACACTGACAGGAGGGCCCCGCAGCGGGTCAAATCCCAGTCAACACGGGATTAACTCCCAATTAACAGTGAACCAATGACATGTGGGACCCGGTCGTCAGGTTTGACCTGGTTAGCATCAGTTGACTCGCTGACGTCATGCTTGCACAATGCTGATGCTATAAATCATTTTCTGGATTTAAGTTTATTCAGGAAATTTCTGAAAATACACCAAACTTCTAAAATTCATAGAAATTCAACCGTAACTCCAAATGAAATAATTTATATATGAAAAATGATCAGAAAAATTCAAGGAATCCATCTGTACCATTTGATGCATGTTTGAACAATGTTTGTCCTCTGTTTTGGACAAAACAAATAAAGCGCATTTAAATAATCATATATGGAGTTGGAATTTGAATCATGTATTCAAACCAACTTCATTTAAATCATAGCTAGATGCATTAGATCAAATCACAGCATATTGCCATGTCATGATCATGCATCATATTGTGGCATCGCATTATTGTGTTCTTTCTCAGTTGCCGGTCTTTGTACCCTCTGGGTAGACGTGTATCGGCGACGAGAACGATGACACCGATAAAGTGTGTTCCTCTTCAGAAATGTCAGGCAAGCAAAAACCCCTTGTTCATTCCGATACAATCCCACTCTCTCGTTCCTGCTCTCTTTTACTGCATTAGGACAACACCATTTCAACTGCTACATGCTGCGGTAGCTGAACCCCTTTCCTCTGCATGACCTGTCATTGCCACAGTAAATAGATGAAACCCACTAGCATGAGTAGGAATTGTTTGAGCCTGATGTGCCTACTCATTCATGCTTGTTGTCATGCCTGCTACTGCTTAGAGTTGAGTCCGGTCTGATTCATCGGGAATGAATTGGATCGTGGTGAACATGTCCTACCGTTGAGAGCTAAGTGTGTGAACACGATTTGGTAAAGGTAGCGGTGAGAGGCCATGTAGGAGTACATGGTGGGTTGTCTCATTGCAGCTATCCTCAGGAACTGAGTTCTGTGTTTGTGATCCATGAACAGTTACTACCACACATTGGGTTCCGGTAACTCGGCCCGTCTCGGCTTATTAATCAACTCGATCTCTGTCCAGGAGTTGCAACTAGTTTCTGGTGTTTGTAGGTAGTGTTAGCAGTCTACCAAGTGGCACCCGGTACAGGTGGGCTTGGGACAGACTAGGCACAGTGGCACGGTGTACCAAGTGGCACCCGGATGGTGGGCTTGGGAACCCTGCACACATTTTTTGGGACCGTGAGCGACACCCCGACCGGATCTCCTTGCGGATGGAACCCGAATAGGCGATAAACCTGGACTAGAGACTTGTTGGTTAGTCAGGTCGTGGCCGACTCCCTCACCTGGCTTCCGCTTGAAGGTTGCCGAGGTACATGACGTGTACAGGGCGATAAGTGGCGAGAGCGTGCGTGAAGAAGTACACCCTTGCAGGGTTATCATTATCTATTCAAATAGCCGGATTCCTCGGATATGGAAACTTGGACCCCTTGTATAGTTCATAGACAAGTAAAAGTGGATACTCTAAAATGCGCAAGATAAGCGTGAGTGCTATGGATGGCATTCTCGTAGGGAGATGGGAGCGGGTCCATAGTGGTGTATTGGTGTGGTGAATTTGTGGACTCGTGTGTGCCATCTCAAAAGAGTTACTTGCAATCGTAGTTCAGGTTAGCCACCGAGTCAAAGCTGGCTTCTCCAGTTAAACTCCACCACCCTTTGTTGATACCGATGCATATGTAGATAGTTCTGATGTAAGTCTTGTTGGGTACATTTGTACTCACGTTTGCCTATTTTATGTTTTTGCAGAGAGATTTCAGTCTCGCTAGTAGTTCCGTGTGGACTTCGACAATTAGCTTGATACCTCAGCTACGATCTTGTGCCCTCGGCAGGGTCTGGTAGATAGTCAGGTTTCTCAGCCTTTTCCATTTGTAGTTGTCTGTACTCAGACAAGTTAAGCTTCCACATGTGCTTGTTGTTTGTATGCTATGTATGTTGGGTCATGAGACCCATGTTCGTAATATCTCGCTCCTCGGAGCCTAATGAATAAATAATTGAGTCGTAGAGTTATGTGGTGATGCCATGTTGTATTTACACATGTCGAGCATATTGTGTGTATGATTGAAATGCTTGGTATGTGTGGGATCCTACAACCTAGTTGTTTATCCTTGGTAGCCTCTGTTATGGGGAAATGTAGTCTTGTGCTTCCATGAGCCATAGTAGTCCGCTACAGCCCGGTTCACCGGAGTCCTGCTAGCCCAGCACTATTGCTTAGGACACTTGACTGGCCGGCATGTGTTTCACTTCATTCTTGTGTCTGTCCCTTCGGGGAAATGCCACGCGGTGACATCCGGAGTCCTGCCTAGCCTGCTACAGCCCGGTTCACCGGAGTCCTGTTAGCCCAGTGCTACAGCCCGGATTCACATGCTGCTGACTGACCTGCTTGATGTTGATTCATGTATGCTTGTCCCCATAAGTTAGTGCCACTTTGGGTTCACGACTAGTTATGTCGGCCCCAGGTTCTCTATCATATGGATGCTAGCGACACTATCATATACGTGAGCCAAAAGGCGCAAATGGTCCTGGGCCATGGTAAGGCGACACCCGTTGGGATACCGTGCGTGAGGCCGCAAAGTGATATGAGGTGTTACAGGCTAGATCGGTGTGACTTAGAATCGGGGTCCTGATAGCTTTGGTATCAGAGCCTGACTGCTTGTAGGATTACCAAGCCAAGCTGGTCGAAGTTGTGTCTAGAAATGCTTTAGTTATATAAGGGAATTAATTGTGGATGGGAATGTAAGGCTCTTTTACTCCTTACCCTCATGACATTCTGATCTGAGTCATCTTATCTTTTCTACGGGATTAAGAACTAGGCTTCTCTTCTATCTCTCAGGATGACGTGTTACTAAACCGTAGTTTCCTAGGATTGTTGAGTTCAAGCCTCAGTTCAGGTCCTACTACTTCCATATGTTCATAGCTGGCCTCAGAACCTCGAGTTGGTGATGTTGAGTGGCTATGCCACCATTTTTGCAGGATGTCTCAAATCATTTTGAGCATTTACAGCCGTTATGCTGTCCGAGTCATCCCAGGTTTCTAAATAGTCTGATGCACTTGCAAATCTTTCCTCCATGTTCTGTTGTATTTTTGGGCCAGATTAAGCACACTAATCGGTGTGTTGAGGTACTCCGTTGCCTTGACTTGTATGTTGGAGTTAGTATTATGACCCTAGGTGTCTTCGAGAACCACTCAGTAATCTAGCAATGTTTTGTGTTCCCAGTGTGATGATTCTGGCCACCATTCTCGAAAGCATCTCGTGATGTTATTTAGTTAGTAGATCTTCTACTCCTGGATTTTGAACCCGAGATTCACCCTACTTAATGTTGTTAGTATTTGCTAGTTCCCTTAAGATATTAGTAACCTTGTGATAGTCCTCGAGGCCCGTGGTATATCGTTCTTCCAATACCATGAGCCAATATGGCAGAAGTTCTTTTGAACCAAAAGATCACAACCAGAGTGCTCTTGATGAGTTCTCCATTCATAATTGTGATTCTGCCAGCTCTACCTTTCTGCATGGGTTATCCAGAAGAAATATGTTGAACTCGTTCGACATACTAATCTATGCATCCACAACTCAGAAAGTTATATGTTCCTTTGAGTTGTCCCCCTTCAGTTATATTCTGACCTTCATCTATCAATTGATAGTCAGGAGTAGTCGTGCACTCGTGTTATCGATGCCTATTACTCTTGTGGTTCGCCAAGCCATTCTATTTCAAAATGACTAGGAGAAACAAACTCCAGCACCTCATCCGTATCTAGAATTGGGTCAAAGCAATTGTATTTCGTAGATCAAAATTCCAATCCAGCTTTTGCTCTGTTCTACCTTGAAGTGTTACCATCTTCATGTCAAGAATATCATAGGAATTGCACCATCTCTTACGAATCTTGACGGAGTGATACTTCTTGCCATCATTGTTCATTTCTTGGTACCCGAGTTATGGCAACTGGAATGCCGACAAGTGAACCATGGTGTGTGAAATCAATACCCTTAGTTACCGTGTTGCTTGGTAGTTAATGGACAATATTCTCATTCTTAGCGTGTTGGTTATTGAATCATCATCCTAAGATTGATCGTGCTACCTAGTCCTTATTTCTGGTGCACTCTTCGTTCTTTGTGTTAGGATTGAATCCCTTGCTCTTATGATCATGTCGTCTTGCGTTGAGAAGCAAGATTGTTCCCGAGCTTAATAACATATCGGTGGTTCGTGATTTTCTGAATGTCTTCTCGGAAGTGTTACCAGGTTGTCACCTGACCGCTATGTTGAGTTCGTGATTAAGTTGGTTTCTTGCAAACCACCCTTTCTCCAAGAATCTATGTTGGATACCCCCTGAGCTAGTTGGATAAGCTAAACAACAACTTGGAGAGTTGGAAGATAAAGCTTGTCTGACTTAGTTCGTGTCAAGGGATATCTTTTGTGTGTGTGTGTGTTGAAGAAAGATGATATCTTCATCGATTGGTCCTTGTGATCAGTTGATGGATCTATTGTCTTGTCCAAACTTTGATTTGAGTGTGGGCTATCCTCAAATCAAATCAGAACCAACGACGTTCGTAATGTTGTCTTACTCAAGGTTGATTCCTCAGGCATACACCATTACATCCTTTGGTCTGACCAATGCTATCACCTTGTTCACATAGTCGTGGAATTCCATCTTAATGGGAACCTTGATGAGTTGTTGTTGGGCCCATCAGCAACATCTTGCCTCCCCCATGATTCGTGTTAAACATTAAGCTAGTGTTGGAAACTTTGTAAACAATGCCTACATGTTCCGTTCATGAAGCATATGTTTGGATCAAAGTAGCGACTTCCTCTAAGTTCACGTGCAATCGATGCAAGTTGCCGCCGTGAATTCGAGAAAGTTTGTTTTGCTTCCTCTGGAATCATCCCAAGTCGGTCATGCATATGTGCGAAGTATATTGTGGTTTGGAGACTTGCAACCTTCATTCTATATGTATCCCTAGCACACCAAGCCACTAACTAATTTGTTCAAGGAGAAGAAGTTCCTTCATAAGAGCTAGTCATATGACTTATGCAAGGACTTTGTTATCCGCGATGATGGTTCCCAACTAGGACTCGGTAGTGTTTCATTGTAAGACTACTATGTGGTCATGCTTGTCTGGGACAACATGTTCACATGTGTTTAGCAGAACCAGCTCATGTTTTGGAGCATGCTACCGTAGTCTATTTCCAGAGAATCCTACAACGCCATCTCGTCGAATTGTGTTGCAAACTTTCTTTTCTAGACATGTTGTCTGAATTATCCTATTACCAACCAGATTTGAATGTCAGGCAGATATGATGGTTGAAACTTCTTCCAAGAACTATGATATAGATTCCAGTGAAGTGGACGCACCTAGCTGGAAGCACTATTATTGTAGTATCTTGATTAAGCCGTTTGTTCACTTTCCATGAGGATGTCGTATGACTTATTCCACAGGTTGTTCCTTATGGATTTTTGTGCTCCTGAAGTCCGACCTTTACTTGATGGCCATGTTGATGCTTTTAAGCATTGACCGTGGTACCTAGTACATCAAGGAGAACATTAGAAGCGGAGTGCTAAATGTCTCTCGGTCGATCATCCAGATCTGCTTCTTTGGAATTGCTATGGAAAAATTTGAGAAAGTGATGTCCTTCTTTGCATCTGCATCCTCCATCACCGTTTATCATGGTAGTATGATGTGTTGCGAGGATCCTCGGCACGGATATTGGTAAAACTTGTTGATTATGGGAATGCTCAAGTTCTTGAGAGCACGCGAAATCACTAGGATTTATCGTCGGCATTAATTGGGATATGCTTTTAGTTTCCTCGGTTATGCTATAACCTTTCCGATAGTGGAATCTCTCTCTACTGTTGGGTTCTCCCCAGTTACTAGAATCAATCCCAACACTTGCATTTTGTTCCTAGCTTGCACGCACCATTGTGCCCTTTCACAATGATCCGCCTTCTCAGTAGTTGTTGTCCAAGATCATCTTCAAAAGCGGACCTACCATGGGTCCCATCCATTTTCGATGATAACCAAAATCATCCATTACGTTGTCTTCAACAAGGTAGTCCACATCATCCATTCTAGCCCGAGCGTGTCGTTCTTCCGTACTCCATCAAACAATCGTTCGTAAATTGCCTTGGGCTGGTATAAAGAGTTTCAATGATCCTTGTATCAAAAGTAATTCTTTTTGCCACTTAAGGGAATATTTCTGCGAGTCACCTTCCTTAAGATGTCTCGTTATGGTATCATGGAAATTATCTCCTTGCTACTTTGAAACCATGCACCATTCTACTTAAGCGTGGAATTGTTGCCTACCAAATTTGAACCTTTATCATCCGCTTCTTTCCATCACCCCTGATGTGTGTTTCGTGTCTCAGCTCAAGAGATCTTTTATATCTCACTCCATGAGTTGATCTTGAGTGCTCGATCTTCGAGGAGATCGATTCCTGGAGAATTTTTTTCTGCCGTCATCATGTTGGATGAAGATCCCGAAAGCAAAGACATCAAGATCAAGATGTCGCAATGAATCAACATCCTCAGGAAGGGCAGTTGGATCGAGAAGATTGCGATAGTTTTGTGACCCCCCTTCCTTCTTACCTCATGTATTGAATCTCGGGTCGAGATTCTTGTTTAGTGGGGGTGAGTTGTCACAACCCTAGAACTTGATTGCAATTAGTTTCATAAGCATCCTGCATCATGTCTAAATTTCTGAAACTTGAATTGAGGATTGTTGAAACCTCAGAAATCTGATTAAAAGAAGGGCAAGCACCCTTTAAATTGCATTCTGTGAATCCAAAATGCCCTAAAAATAGTTTTGTGAATTTTGGCAAGAGTTATATATTAAACCAAAATTCTGGAACATTTTTAAGGAATTATTTGGTCTCTGAATTTAAATCAATAATCTATTTGAATTTGGGGATATATTCATAATATATAATGAATATATTTTCAAAAGCTTTGAAATGTTTTATGTACTTTTGGAATAGTCCAGAGAGGTAACATAAAATATATCAAAATGTTTTGGCACTGTTTGAAATTATTTTGCATTTGAAAATAGTGGCAAAATAAAATGAAATAGAAAACAGAACAAACAGAAAATAGAAAAGGCAGGGCCTTACCTGACTTACCTGCCTGGCCCAACTCCTGTTCTGGCCCAGCCCACAGGGGCAACACCATCTTCTTCCTCCTGCCAGGAGGAGAAGCAGCTGCGTGCCTGCACACGCGCGGCCGACAAGGCCACCTCCTGCTCCAGCGCGACGACCCGGCGCTTCCAGCCATGCCACGGAGACGCCCAACGCCTCCCCTCACTTTCCCCTTGCTCTCTGGTTCCCCACCTCCTCTGCTCCCTTGCTCGCGTCCGAACGCAGCCGCCGACCGCCGCCGCCATTCGCATAGCCAATGCCTCCCCCTCGACCGCTTGATGCATCCGGAAGAACCTCCATGACGCCCTTCCTTATTACCGAGCCACGCGAGCCGGGAAGCTCTTCATCGCTTCCACGCCATCGTCTTCAACGTCGGGCGCCGCCGATCGTCGTCGCCGATTCACCGGCCATAGCACTTCCCCTGCCTCTTCTTCGACTCCAATCGTACCGTGGTGAGCTCGCGAACGAAACCCCTCTCTCGCCCCGGCCTTGCACGTCCTCTAGTTGCCGTTTCCACAAGCTCCCAAGCTCGCCACCGCTGGCCATGGCGCCGCCATGGCTAGAGCTGCTCTAACCTACGTCCGGGCCAGCCAACGAGCTCCGCAGTCTCCCAGGAGACGAACACCGCCATCAGTTACTTCTCCCATGCTCTGTGGCGTCGTTCTCATCAATGCCCGAGCTCCGGCCGCCGCTCCGCTCGTCGCCGTCGCCGCTACAATGCACCCCGGCACCTGCCGCTGCCTCCTCTAGATTCGCCACACCTTCAGCTACCCGTAGACGCAAACCACGCGCAAAACCGAGCGCCGTAGCTGTTTTCCGGTGAGTTTCCGCGGCAGTTGAGGTCGCCGCCGGCCGAACTCCGGCGGGCTGACATGGTCGCTTAGTTAGGCGCTAATCACCACTAATCCCTCTCTAATAGACACTGACAGGCGGGCCCTGCAGTGGGTCAAATCCCAGTCAACACGGGATTAACTCCCAGTTAACAGTGAACCAATGACATGTGGGACCCGGTCGTCAGGTTTGACCTGGTCAGCGTTAGTTGACTCGCTGATGTCATGCTTGCACAATGCTGACGCTATAAATCATTTTCTGGATTTAAGTTTATTCAGGAAATTTCAGAAAATACCCAAACTTCTAAAATTTATAGAAATTCAACCGTAACTCCAAATGAAATAATTTATATATGAAAAATTATCACAAAAATTCAAGGACTCCATCTGTACCATTTTCATGCATGTTTGAACAATGTTTGTCCTCTGTTTTGGACAAAAAAAATAAAGGGCATTTAAATAATCATATTTTAAGTTGGAATTTGAATCATGTATTCAAACTAACTTCATTTAAATCATAGCTAGATGCATTAGCTCAAATCACAGCATATTGCCATGTCATGATCATGCATCATATTGTGGCATCGCATTGATTGTGTTCTTTCTCAGTTGCCGGTGTTTGTCCCCTCTGGGTAGATGTGTACCAACAACGAGAACGATGACACCGATAAAGTGTGTTCCTCTTCAGAAGTGTCAGGCAAGCAAAAACCCCTTGTTCATTCCGATACAATCCCACTCTCTCGCTCCTGCTCTCTTTTACTGCATTAGGACAACACCGTTTCAACTGTTACATGTTGCGGTAGCTGAACCCCTTTCCTCTGCATGAGTTGTCATTGCCACAGTAAATAGATGAAACCCACTAGCATGAGTAGGAATTGTTTGAGCCCTGATGTGCCTACTCATTCATGCTTGTTGTCATGCCTGCTACTGCTTAGAGTTGAGTCTGGTCTGATTCATCGGGAATGAATTGCAACGTGGTGAACATGTCCTACCGTTGAGAGCTAAATGTGTGAACATGATTTGGTAAAGGTAGCGGTGAGAGGCCATGTAGGAGTACATGGTGGGTTGTCTCATTGCAGCCATCCTCAGGAACTGAGTTCTGTGTTTGCGATCCATGAACAGTTACTACCACACATTGGGTTCCGGTAACTCGGCCCCTCTCGGCTTATTAATCAACTCGATCTCTGTCCAGGAGTTGCAACTAGTTTCTGGTGTTTGTATATAGTGTTAGTAGTCTAGCAAGTGGCACCCGGTACAGGTGGGCTTGGGACAGACTAGGCACAGTGGCATGGTGTACCAAGTGGCACCCAGATGGTGGGCTTGGGAACCCTGCACACATTGTTTGGGGCCGTTAGCGACACCCCGGCCAGATCTCCTTGCTGATGGAACCCGAATAGGTGATAAACCTGGACTAGAGACTTGTTGGTCAGTCAGGTCATGGCCGACTCCCTCGCCCGGCTTCCGCTTGAAGGTTGCCGAGGTACATGACGTGTACAGGGCGATAAGTGGCGAGAGCATGTGTGAAGAAGTACACCCCTACAGGGTTATCATTATCTATTCGAATAGCCGGATTCCTCGGATATGGAAACTTGGACCCCTTGCATAGTTCATAGACAAGTGAAAGTGGATACTCTAAAATGCGCAAGATAAGCGTGAGTGCTATGGATGGCGTTCTCGTAGGGAGACGGGAGCGGGTCCATAGTGGTGTACTGGTATGGTGAATTTGTGGACTCATGTGCGCCATCTCAAAAGAGTTACTTGCAGTCATAGTTTAGGTTAGCCACCGAGTCAAAGCTGGCTTGCTGCAGTTAAACTCCACCACCCCTTTGTTGATACCGATGCATATGTAGATAGTTCTGATGTATGTCTTGCTGGGTACATTTGTACTCACGTTTGCCTATTTTATGTTTTTGCAGAGAGACTTCAGTCTCGCTAGTAGTTCTGTGTGGACTTCGACGTTTAGCTTGATACCTCAGCTACGGTTTTGTGCCCTCGGCAGGGTCTGGTAGATAGTCAGGTTTCTCAGCCTTTTCCATTTGTAGTTGTCTGTACTCAGACAAGTTAAGCTTCCGCATGTGCTTGTTGCCTGTATGCTCTTTATGTTGGGTCATGAGACCCATGTTTGTAATATCTCGCTCCTCGGAGCCTAATGAATAAATAATTGAGTCGTAGAGTTATGTGGTGATGCCATGTTGTATTTACACATGTCGAGCATATTGTGTGTATGATTGAAATGCTTGGTATGTGTGGGATCCGACAACCTAGTTGTTTATCCTTGGTAGCCTCTCTTATGGGGAAATGTAGTCTTGTGCTTCCATGAGCCATAGTAGTCCGCTACAGCCCGGTTCACGGGAGTCCTGCTAGCCGAGCACTACTGCTCAGGACACTTGACTGGCCGGCATGTGTTTCACTTCGTTCCTGTGTCTGTCCCTTCGAGGAAATGTCACGCGGTGACATCCGGAGTCCTGCCTAGCCTACTACAGCCCGGTTCACTGGAGTCCTGTTAGCCCAGTGCTACAACCCTGATTCACACCCTACTGACTGACATGCTCGATGTTGATTCATGTATGCCTGTCCCCGTAAGTTAGTGCCACTTTGGGTTCACGACTAGTCATGTCGGCCAGGTTCTCTATCATATGGATGCTAGCGACACTATCATATACGTGAGCCAAAAGGCGCAAACGGTCTCGGACCATGGTAAGGCGACACCCGTGGGGATACCATGCGTGAGGCCGCAAAGTGATATGAGGTGTTACAGGCTAGATCGGTGTGACTTAGAATCGGGGTCCTGACACCAAGCCTCAAGCTGCCTCATAAGTACTAAAGTCCTATGCACCTCCCAATCACTGGCCTTTCCATTTTATAATATTAATATGTTTAAACTATGCCCTTACAGTCCGGCCCGCGACAGCTCCCCGCGATCCTCGACAGAGGATTCGCTAGACTCAATGGAGATGGCTAGCATGTCTCCGCCGCTCGCTCATTTTGCCTCACCCAAGGGTGATGACGAGGTGGCGTCCCAAAGGATCTTCCCAGACCAGGGGAGATTCCAGAAATCGTTAAGGTGGTGCCGCAGGATGACTCCTCGGCTCCCGGACACATGGGGGAAAAAGCCCCCATGGGGACTGGCAGTGGGGGCCAAGTTCTCTTTGGCCCTCAACCAGATACCATTCCGAAGACCTATACGCCTCCGGAGTCCAGCGAACGGCCTTTCCCGAAAGGAGGAGGTGTGTCTGTTCCACCGATAACCTCTGTCCATCCAGAGGCATCGGACAATCTACTGGAGGCGCTGTGAGGCACCGCCATTGTGGATGAGCACCGTGTCCTTATGGGTACGGTGATCGAAAAGGTTCAGTCCGCCAAAAGCGGACTAACCGAGGCCTGCACTAGCCTCTTAACAGCCTTTGAGGTAACAATTGTAGAAAAAATATCACAATGTGGATAGTAGCCCCTGATGCTCTGTTCGGTGTCTGGAAAGGAAAAGCCGAACAGGGGATCAAAATAACTTTCATAGGAGTCTAACATAATGCCTTTGTGAACAAGCAGGCATCGCTGCTAGCTGCTGCCGCTTACACTGCGGAGGTCTCCGGACTGAAGCAGAACCTGGAGCGGACCGAGAAAGAGCTCAGCCTCGTGAAGAAGCAGCTGGAGGACAACAAAGGTATGTAGTAACCTGCATGTATGTTTATGAAGGATGAATGGTTTGTGATGACTAAAGAGCCATGAACTTTATTAGGGGCCATGACCGAGGTGGCGGCCATCAAGAAGGCATTAAAGAAGGCCGAGGACAAAGCAGCCAAGGAACGCACCGCGCGCCAGATGCACGAGGCCCAGGTTGGCGAGGTTCAGCAAGAGCTCCAGGACGCCGTCAAGAAGTGCGAGTCCTTGGAGCGTGATTCTAGGATGCAAGCGTCCGAACTTTCAAAGGCCCTCCAGAGTGCGCAGGAGGCTCGAGCCGAAGCCCAGAGCGCCCTTCAGGAAATCCAGGTGGCCCGGAAGATTGCGGCGGGTAAGGCTTTCATTATGCAAAGCAAGTCTGTGAAGGAAACGTTCCTATTACTTACCTGAATTTGGAGTTCTCCAGGGGCGTTTACAGATTTTCCACGTAGCATATCAGATGATGCCGAGTTCTATCGAGCCGAAGAAGGGAGTTCTATGAAAAAGCTGTTCTGGTCTCCATATCTTGGACCAGAACATCCATTGTCCTTCAGCGACCAGCTGAAATAGCTGATCGAGCTGCATAAGGCGGCCGAGCTGGCCATGAAGGAGCTTATAGTCTGACTATGGCCTGCCGCGCCGATGCCCAGCAGCTTCTTTGAACTCGTGAAGCGGCTTGTTGATGCCTGCCCATGTCTTGAGGTGATAAAGCGGTCGGTCTGTATCAAAGGTGCACGAATGGCCTTTGCCCGTGTCAAGACGCATTGGGCGAAGATGGATGCCAAGAAGCTAATGACCGAGGGGCCACCTGAGGGCAAGGAGCACCGTCGACCCGAGTTATATTTTGATGGTGTCCTGGAGAGATCCCGCATTGCTGCGGATCATTGCGCATAAGACATTATCTTTGATTGAATGTACTCAAGCTCCCTCTACCTTGTAAAACAAAGTGTTTATGCCATATAATGCTTGTTATGTTTTTAAATTTTTACTTCCTGTGCGTCCGTGTTGTATGAAATCTAAGGGTTAACCAGTCGTCGGCTTCTGCCCCCATATAGGTAGTACGTGGGTGTTCGGGGTGGAATTTAAACAATCTTGATCCAATTAGATGGTCCTTTAAGGAGTTGTTTAGCGCAACGAACCAGACAACCAGACTATGTGGCTGTAATGCCCTCACTTAGCCATAGGAGTGCGACAATAAAAACATGGGTGTAGCCCCTAGTATCCGAACTAGACTGCTATAAGCGTCTGATCAGGAAGTACCAATCCTTTGCGTAGTGCGGAAGAAATCTCCAACGATTTGCAACCTCCGAATAGCCGACCAGCTCTCGCCGCATCATGACAGTCAGTTTTTGGCTTTCTCTACTGAGGTGCTCCTTTGGATAAACCAAGGCACAATCGCAGTAGTTCTCCCTTTACTACCTTAGCCGATGTAGCGGAATGTAAGGTAGCAAGCACAGGAGCCGGGCAACCTAACTATTGAGCAAAGACATGATTCAGAGCCAATGCATATATTGCTAAATTCGTTGTGCCAAACTATACTTACAAAAAGTGTTTGGACTTTCTTGCCCTAATGTGGGGTGCTATGAAGCCCCTGGAAAGCATCGAGCGTACCAAAGTGTACGGGTGCTACCTGATAGGATTATCCATGGGGGAGCTGAAAGAAAAAGAAAGAAAACAAAAAAGGTCAAAAGCTGGAGTCCTACAGCTCCAGCCACAGACTATTCTCATTGTAATTTAATTAGTACGTCAAAACACATTGATACAGGTAGTGCGATAAGCAATAGGCTATTTTTCATACCGAAACCAAGGGAGAGCTGCATGTGGGTCCTGAAAAACAGGAAAGTTATCATTAACAGAATCACCTAAAAAGTCCCCCATATATCTGTGTTTCTCGCCGTATTGGTGTGTTTATCCTTCAAGAGGACCGATAACCATGCCATCAGATGGTGCCTGTGGGATTGAGACCTGAAAAGGAAACAAGCAAAAATGAAAGTATATGTGTATCCGACGTCGGTTGAGCCATACTACAGACCACAAGCTAGCTATGCCTCCCTCGACGCCCATGGGATTATGAGCGCGTAGTTATGTACGTGCAGCACGAATGCCACCACTTGATTGGAACTGCGACGGAGGCCGGATTGCTAGTCGAGTAACTGACGAGCCAAGCTCTCCTGCTGCAGAGTAGTTCATACCCTCTTAACGGTGTCCGTGGGCTCGGCATCCGAGTTAAGGTTCTTCTTGAGAAGGCCGCTCTGTACTTCTGCTGCTAAGGCAGCTATGTGCTCTTCTGTACGGAGGGAGCGTTCCGTATTTCCATTGACTGTTATGACGCCGCCTGGACCGGGCATCTTGAGCTTGAGATAAGCATAGTGTGGTACTGTGTTGAATCAAGTGAACGCAGTTCGTCCGAGCAGTGTGTGATAGCCGCTGCGAAAGGGGACGATATCGAAGATTAACTCCTCGCTTCGGAAGTTATCCGGAGATCCGAAGAAAACTTCGAGTGTGATTGAGCCCGTACAGCGGGCCTCTACACCTCGTATGACTCCTTTGAAGGTAGTCCTGGTGGGCTTGATCCGAGATGGGTTAATGCCCATTTTTCGCGTTGTATCCTGATAGAGCAGATTAAGGCTGCTACCTCCATCCATAAGGACGCGAGTCAGGTGGAACCCATCAATTATTGGTTCTAAGACTAGTGTGGCTGAGCCACCGTGACGGATATTGGTGGGATGATCTCGGCGATCAAAGGTGATCGGGCATGACGACGATGGATTAAATTTTGGGGCGACTGGCTCTATTGCATAGACGTCCCTGAGCGTGCGCTTTCACTCCCTCTTCGGGATGTGGGTAGCGTATATCATGTTCACCGTTATGACCTGAGGGGAAAACCTCTTATGTCCCCCTATATTCGGTTGGGAATGGGGCTCTTCATCATCGTCCTCACTTTCCGATCCCTTTTCCCTGTTTTCGGCGTCTAATTTGCCGGCCTATTTAAAAACCCAGCAATCTCTATTAGTATGATTGGGTGGCTTGTCTGGGGTGCCATGAATCTGGCACGGACGATCAAGTATGCGGTCCAAACTATATGGGCCTGAATTGTTCTTTTGGAACGGCTTCTTCCGCTGACCGGACCTAGAGCCCCTGAATCCGGCATTGACTGTCGTGTCCTCGGTGTTATCACTATTGTTTCCGTGCTTGTATCTGTTGTGTCGAGACTTGTCTTTGCTAGTTTTAGCTTTAGAGGTGCCGGCGTCACTTGCATTGTTTTTGCTACAGGCCAACCAACTGTCCTCGCCCACACAAAAGTGGGTCATGAGTGTCGTGAGGGCTGCCATGGATTTTGGCTTTTCTTGGCCGAGGTGGCGAGCGAGTTATTCGTCACAGATACTATGCTTGAAGGCTTCTAGGGCTTCGGCATCCGAACAATCAACGATTTGGTTCTTTTCAGTTAAGAACCTAGTCCAGAATTTCCTAGCAGACTCTCCGGGCTATTGAACTATATGGCTTAAGTCATCAGCGTCCGGAGGTCAAACATATGTACCTTGGAAGTTATTGAGGAAGGCCTTTTCCAAGTCCTCCCGAGCTGCCGATAGAATTTGTCGGCAGACTGTTGAGCCGGTGCCGAGCTGGACCCTTGAGTTTTAAAGGGAGGTATATGATGGCGTGGAGGTCATCACCGCAGGCCATATGAATGCGGAGGATGAAGTCTTTGATCCACACCGCGGGTTTCGTGGTTCCATCGTATGATTCTATATTCATAGGTTTGAACCCTTCTAGGAATTCATGGTCCTGACCTCATCAGTGAAGCAATGAGGGTGTGTGGCGCCTCTATATCAGGTCGTATCGCGACGTAGCTCTGATGGAGTCCGTCTACGGTTTTCGGCCCGCACATGACTAAGTTTGTCACGTCCGAATAGGTGGCCGTCGTCGCGTGTCAAGGCACGACCTCGGGATCCGTAGATTGATCTAGTATGTCCTCGTTTATTGTTCAGGGTTTGCCGGAGGTCATATGTATGCCCATGGGCTAATTTACCTCTGCCTGTGCACTGAGGCGGGGCTGGCTGGTGTTCGGCGTGAGTTGCCATTTTGTCTCAACCATGTGGTGGTCGGTCAGCCGCATTGTATGATGGAGGTATGTAGCTCGGCACCTCCTCCTCAAACTGAGGCAGCAATTTGCGCTTTGGGTAGCTTTTGGTTGGGCGCTTGAGGCCGTGCTCTTCGGCTGCTAGGACATCCATCCATTTATCATTGAGCAGATCTTGGTCAGCTTGAAGCTGCTGCTGCTTCTTTTTCAGGCTCCTTGCCATGGCGATTAGCTGGCGCTTGAAGTGCTCCTGCTCCAGAGGTTCCGCAGGCACGATGAAATAGTCTGGGCCGAGGCTCACCTCATCATCGGAGAGTGGAAGATAACTTCCGTCCTCTGAGTCTTCGTGCATGGCCTGCTTTCCAGGGTTGTCCTGCACATCTTCCCATTCATCTTGTTCATTAGCTGTTTCAATGAGGTCTTCGTTGTCTTCGGCACCTTTTGGAGTATTATCTTCTCATGTGCTGGTGTTGCTGTCTTTACTGCGGTGTGACTTAGAGCGGAGCCACTGATGTCGGCGCTTGGATTGTATTTTGGAAGGTTTATCCTCGGCTGGATCTTCCTTGTCATTGCCGTTGTTCTCCTCTGGTGCATCCACCATGTATACATCGTACGAGGAAGTGGTCGTCCAGCGTCCGGTGAATGGCGGGTTCTGGGCCTCTTCTTCTCTGGCATCGTCATCCATACCGTCGATGTCCTCGAAGTCGTAATCAAGTGCGTCGATAAAATCCTCGATCGTGGCAATGAAGTGGGTGGCGGGTGGGAAGCAAAATTCTCCATCGTCAACCCCTAGTTCGAACCGGATATAGTTCAGTTGTGAGTCCTCTGCCAAGGACAGGTTCTTTAACGAGTTTAGCACATCACCCAGGGGCAAGTGCTGGAAGATGTCTGCGGCGCTGAACTTGAAGATCGATAAACGATCAAGTTCGGCGTCTGCGGGCTCATGTGGTTCGGAACTTACGGTCGGAGACGAGTCTGGAGTTCCGGCGACAAAGACATCGTGAGAGGTTGAGTCTATGTGCGGCTCCAACACCGTGGAATCTGTGGCCTCCATAGTGGGGTCGATCCTCCTGTCCTTGGATGGCACGGCTTGCTCCTGATCTAGGGCTGAAGTGGTTACAGGAGCAATCTCCTGGATGAGGCCAGATGACAGATTTAGGTCATGATCATCTGGGTAACCGGGAGCGGCTACCGCGGTCTCGAATCCGGCGAAGATCAAGTCTCCACGGATGTCCGCAATGTAGTTCAAGCTCCCGAATCTGACGTGATGGCCAGGGACGTAGCTTTCGATCTGCTCCAGATGGCCAAACGAGTTGGCCCGCAGTGCGAAGCCGCCGAACATGAAGATCTGTCCGAGGAGGGAAGTTTCTTCTTGGACAGCATCATTATTGACGATCAAAGGGGCCATCAAACCTTTTAGCGACAACACAGAGGAGCTCTCAATGAAAGCACCAATGTCAGTGTCAAAACCGGCGGATCTCGGGTAGGGGGCCCCGAACTATGCGTCTAAGTTCGATTGTAATAGGAGACAAGGGACACGGTGTTTACCCAGGTCCAGGCCCTCTCTATAGAGGTAATACCGTACGTCCTACTTGATTGATATTGATGAATATAAGTATTACAAGAGTTGATCTACCTCGTGATCGTAGTGGCTAAACCCTAGAGGTCTAGCTTGTATGGCTATGATAATGAGTGTCCTATCCGGACTAAGTCCTCCAGTTTATATAGACACCGGGAGGATCTAGGGTTACCCAAGGTCTGTTACAAAGAAGGGAATCGACATATCCAGTCGCCAAGCTTGCCTTCCACGCCAAGGAGAGTCATATCCGGACACGGATGCAGTCTTCAGTCTTCATATCTTCATAGCCCATCAGTCCGGCCCATGGCTAATGGGCTGGACGCCCGAGGACCCCTTAGTCCAGGAATCCCTCAGGTGGCACTGATGCTCAGAACATAGTCGATCAATGTAGAGCGCGTCAAGAGGCCGAGATGGCGGCTCAGTATGCGGCTCGTCAGCCTACTCCGGTCTGTCCAACCACTTCTGTGGAGCCAGGGGTAACCTTTAGAAATCTGGGTGTGCCATGCTTAGTACTGGATCTACGTAATGAGCGTCTACCCAAGGATTTCAAGGGTCCTCGCAAGGTGCCTACCTATACAACCGATTTAACTCCCGAGGCATGGATTGAGAGTTATGAGATGGCCATGGAATTGGTAGATGTCAGTGATGCTGCATGTGCTAAATATTCCCCCCTGATGTTGGAGGGAACGGCCCGCACTTGGTTGAAGGGGTTCCCTGCCAATTCTATTCGGTCATGGCTCTAGTTAAAAGCCTAGTTTATCCAGAATTTCAAGGATACATGCAAGAAGCCCATGTCAATTGTGGATTTAGCCTCATGTGTCTAAGAATAAGGTGAGGCGACAACCCATTGGGTGCGCCGGGTCTCAACAATCCTGCACTCGTCGGATAGCATCAATGCCGACTCAACGGTGTTGATGTTGGAAAACAATTGTCGTTTCACGCCCCTAAAGAAGAAATTGGGGCGGCTCAAACGCCACTGCAATGACATGGAGACACTGATGGAGGCTCTAGTTAAGTATGTTGACTCTGATGGTACCAAGGACCCCGAGTCTGATGACGAAAAGCCGCGAAAGGGAAAGAAGAGTAGCAGCACCAAGGGGTAGCAGCATAACCCGGTGAACGTAGGAGGCAACGGTAAGCGCAAAGCTGATAATAGTTTTGATTTTGTGGCTAACACCAATGCGCAAAAAGGCTGTCGTAAGGGTAAACCGCCCCGACGGACCGGAGGATCGGGCTTCAATCTTGAACAGATGCTAAATCATCCCTGCCCAAGACATGGTACGCGAGAAAGACTGTCTGGGCACCTCTGCAAGGATTGTTACATTATGAAGGAGTACAAGAATTCCAATATTTTCAATATAGTCATGGGCCAGGTGGCGGTTCAGGATCCGACTCTCACGGACTGGGTTATGTCGGTGGCGGCTCTAACTCTGGATTCCAAAGAAATCAAGGTAATCACAGCAACCATGGTGGTTACAATCAGCAGAGTAATCAGGGGAGTCAACAACAGCAACAGTCTGGTTATCAGAGCAACCCGAAGCAGTTGAATAATGGACAATATCATGTCTTCACCACTAGCTTATGTAAGTGTGACCAGAAGCTTCATAAGAGGGCAGTCAATGCTATTGAGCCGGTGGTTCCCCATTACCTGCGCTGGTCTGAGCAGCCCATTGTGTGGAGTCGGGAAGATCACCTGCCCCTAGTTGATAATCCGGGTCACTTGGCTTTGGTGGTTGCACCTTAGGTCGGAGGGTATAAGTTTACCAAGGTACTCATGGATGGAGGGAGCAGCATCAATATCCTTTATTATGAAACTTTCCGTCGTATGGGGTTGACTGATAAAAATCTTAAGCCGTCAAACACTGTTTTCCATGGCGTGGTGCCTGGTAAGTAGGCGTACCCAGTTGGTAAGATAGCTCTAGAAGTTTCTTTTGGAGATGATCATGACTCTAGGTCAGAGACATTGACCTTTGAAGTAGTCAAGATTCACGGCCCTTATCACGCTCTATTTGGATGGCCGGCTTATGCCAAGTTTATGGCACGGCCTTGTTATGTTTATCTGCATCTCAAGGTGCTGGGTTATAAGGGGACCATTACAGTGCATGGGAGCCATAAGATAGCTCTGGAATGCGAAGAAGGTGATGCGGCTTATGTGAGTCGGTTTGTGCAACACAGGAGTTAAAATTCTATAAGGACAATGTTGATCCGGCAGATATGACATCTTTGAAAAAGCCAACTATAGAGCATGATCCGGTCTTAAAGTTTAAATTGGCAGATGATACCAATATGGTTGATTTTGTTCCTGGCGATTCATCCAAGCAGTTCAGTATCAGTGCTAATCTGGATCCGAAATAGGAAAGCGCGCTCATCGTGTTCATCCGTGAGAACCGGGACATGTTTGCATGGAAGTCTTCACACATGCCGGGTGTACCCAGAGAACTCGCTGAGCACACTCTTAATATTGATCCAAAATTTAAGCCGGTTAAGCAGTTTCTCCGACGGTTTAACGAAGAGAGGCGGAAGGCCATTGGAGAGGAAGTGGCCCGGCTCTTGGCAGCCGGGCTTATCGTCAAAGTTTTCCATCCTGAGTGGTTGGCTAACTCGATGCTAGTACTTAATAAGAACGACACTTGGCGTATGTATGTGGACTACACGGATTTAAACAAGGCTTGTCCGGCTGATCCTTTTGCTCTCCCTTGTATTGATCAATTATCGATGCTACGGCGGGTTGTGAGCGTTTGAGTTTTTTCGATGCTTATTCTGGTTATCATCAGATCAAGATGGGGGTTAAGGACCAGGAGAAGACAGCCTTCATAACTCCCTTTGGAGTCTTCTGCTATGTGTCTATGCCTTTTGGGCTCAAGAGTGCCCAGACGACTTATCAGAGATGTGTGAAAAATTGCCTTCAAGATCAAATTGGGCGCAATGTTCATACTTATGTGGATGATATTGTGGTGAAATCCAGAGAGAAAGAGACATTGATAGATGATTTGAAGGAAACCTTTGATAATCTTTGGGTTTATAAAATGATGCTTAACCGGCCAAGTGTGTTTTTGGTGTGCCGGCACGCAAGCTCTTGGGCTTTTTGGTCTCTAACAGGGGCATTGAAGCCATCACTTCTCTGGCTAAACCGTCGTGTGTCAATGATGTGCAACGTCTGGCGGGTCGTATTGCGGCATTAAGCCCGTTGGGAGAGAAGGCCATCCCTCTATATCAGATGATGAAAAAGACAGATAATTTTGTCTGGAGTGATGCTGCTAATGCAGTGTTTGAGGACTTGAGGAAGCAGCTAGCTGAGCCACCTGTTCTGGCTGCTCCTGTTGATAAAGAGCCATTATTGCTGTACATAGCAGCCAATTGCCCGGGCTGTTAGCGTAGCTATTGTGGTGGAACAGAAGGAGGTAGGCAAGGAATATCCGGTTCAAAAGACGATTTACTACATCAGTGAGGTGCTTATTGAGTCCAAGCAGAGATATTCGCACTGGCAGAAGCTTGTATATGGGGTGTTCATGGCCAGCCAGAAGCTTAAGAAATATTTTTTTGGGTCATCCCATCATTGTGGTTAGCTTTGCTCCTTTAGGGGACATTAATTAGAACAGAGAAGCCACGGGTCGGGTAGCCAAGTGGGCCATTGAACTTGGTCCTCATGGTTTGAAATATATGCCTCACACGGCCATCAAGTCTCAGGCGCTGGTGGATTTCATCAATGACTGGACAGAGCTGCAGATGCCTGAGGAAAAGCCAGATAGCGTGTATTGGACTATTCACTTTGATGGGTCCAGGCAACTGGAGGGTTCGGGGGCTGGAGTTGTGCTCGCTTCCCCTCGAGGTGATAAATTTTCTTATGTTCTCCGTTTGATGTTCCCTTGCACTAACAATGCAGCTGAATATGAGGCCTTGCTCCACGGTCTTCAGATGGCTAAGGTGATGAACTTAAGCCGGGTTAGGTGCTTTGGCGGCTCAAATTTGGTGGCTCAGCAAGTCTCTGGTACTTGGGATTCCAAGGATCCACTCATGGTGGCTTATCGACAAGAGGTGGACGTTATTGCTGGTCACTTCAAAGGTTATCAAGTTGAGCATGTTGATCGGAGGAAAAATGAAGCGGCGGATGCTTTAAGCCGGTTGGATTCTCAATGTAAACCGGTGCCACCTAATGTCTTTCTTGACATTTTGCATAACCCATCGGTCAAGTTACCTACAGAGGAGGATTTGGCTATTCTGACCCGGAAGCTCAGTTGGTGGCAGCTCTTCATGTAATTCCGGATTGGACAATGCCTTATTTGGCTTATATGACCGAGGGTGAGTTACCTGAGGATGAAACCTTAGCCAGGTAGATAACCTGGTGGTCTAAGTAAATGACAATTGTTAATGGAGAGCTACATCATCGCAGTGTCACACGGGGCGTTTCAACCTTGTGTTTCTCCGGAAGAGGGTTGTGAGATCCTGCGTGAGCTTCATGAAGGAGACTGTGGTCATCATGCCGGTTCAAAATCTCTCGTGGCTAAAGCTTTTTGTCATGGGTTTTATTGGCTAACAGCTCATGCGGATGTAGAGGACCTGGTCAGCAGGTGTGATGGATGTCAGAAATTTTCACGACGAGCTCATGTGCCGGCTCAAGAATTGAGGATGATTCCAATTACTTGGCCGTTTGTAGTTTGGGGGCTTGATATGGTTGGACCTTTCAAAATATCCAAGGATAAGAAGATACACCTTTTGGTGGCAGTTGATAAGCGCACTAACTGGGTAGAGGCAGAGCCTGTCAATAAGTGTGATGCAGCAACGGCGGTTCAATTCATGAAGAAGGTGATCTTCCATTTTTGCTTTCCACACAACATCATAACAGACAATGGCACTAGTCTCTCTAACGGTGTTATGGAAGAATTTTGTCAACGTGAGCATATCCGGCTTGATGTATCGTCAGTGGCTCACCCCCAATCTAATGGTCAAGCTAAGAGAGCCAATCAAGAGATCTTGAGAGGCATCAAGCCCCGACTTATGGTTCCCCTGCAGTGGATGCCGGTTTGTTAGGTGGAGGAGTTACCTTCTGTGTTATGGAGCATTAATACCACCCTAACGGATCTACGGGATACACGCCTTTCTTCATGGTTTACGGAGCAGAGGCGGTTCTCCCTAGTGACATCCGTCATGACTCACCTCGTGTGGCGGCTTATGTTGAAGCTGACAATGTGAAAGCACGTCAGGAAGCACTTGACCTGTTGGATGAGGAGCTTGACATCGCGGCGGCTCATTCTGTGATTTACCAGCAAGATCTGTGCCGTTACCACAGCCGCCGGGTTAAAACCAGAACTTCCCAAGAAGGCGATCTGGTGCTCCAGCTTATCCAGGATCAGACTGATATGCACAAGTTATCCCCACCTTGGGAATGACACTTTGCGGTCAGCAAGAATATGAACAACGGGTAATATTACCTTATAGATGTTTGATACCACAAGGACTAACGCACGTCGGAGGAAGAGACCCGCCGGCGTGGAATATTGCTCATCTTCGGCCTAACTACACTTGAGACACTGGCTCTTCTGATGTACATATTTTTGACAATGTATATATTATGATCAATATAATAAACCAGCATCCCTGCTAAACCAGGGCCTCTATCGCTTTTTCTTTTAAATAATGAGTTTTTGGTCACATGGGGGCTTTGCTTTATAGAGCAAAGTTATGATTACCCTTTGATCTGGCTTATTGGCCACACAAAAAAAACAAAAAAAAAACATGGGGGCTTTTACCCAAGTTAAAAGGACCAAAGTGAGTCTGTTGCAAAAGCACAACTCAAACATAGGTGCCCCTTGAGCACAACTCAAAATATTACTTGGGGGCTCTTTTGTTCTAAAGAACAAAGAGTTTTTATAACCCTTGTAATAGGCTTAAAAGCCAGGCTTGGAAGCCAGGTGTAATCACCTACAACCCCGGGTTATCCTGCCTTTTTAAGTAAGCCGCTCCGCGTAGGTAATCCTGGAATGACCCGCCCAACGTTTGACAAGTCAATCTTATGCAGACACTAAACTTGTCAAAGTTCAAAAGATGATTGGTTATGTGAGGTCCATCTTATAAGGTTTGTATATAGGTTTAATGCAGTGGATGTGCGACCCGTGAAAGCACTCGATTTTCAGCCTGGCAGCCAATGAAAAAGCCTTGTTCTTCATTTGTTTTTATTTGACAAATTTTCTTTTTGAGGTTTATTTGGTGAGGCTTATAAAGCTTTATGATTATAATTCACCGGTGTTTATTAACCCGGCCTGGCTTTCGACTATAAGTCGCCAGTTTGAGATAAGATAATATCTCGTGTTTATTAACCCGACCCGGCTTGGTTTATAAACCGGCAATCTCTAATAATTACCAGCGCTTAAATTTTGGGTTATCACCCTTACCGCACTGGCTTGGTAAACCAATAGTGTGATCAAATATCACAAGCATGACATATTTTCAATCATATATGGTTATCATTCAGTTCAGCCTTGGTTATAAACTGTGATAGTTTCCTATGGTTTATATCGGGCATTATAACCCGTCCAGTGGTAAACCGCCAAGACACTTTTCACCTGTTGTATGCAGGAACAGATTCAAAATTGCTAATATCATAAAGCATACATGGCATATCTTAACATGGCGGATGAACAAGTGTCATGCACAATAAATATGCACGATGGCATAGCAGAATAAGAGTTTAAAGCTAGCCTATTACAAGGTGCTTGGTGCCCAAAAGGATAAAAAAATAAGTCTTGCATAAAGCAGATGATAAACCGGCCCCAGTTCATGAATCTTGGCCTGGTTGACTTGAAGGTTGCGATTCATCCCTTGCCGGTTCGTCTTCCTCCTCCACCGTCTGGAAGTTGGGTTTGGACTAGTCAAAGCCATGCAAGGCAAAGAATTCAACTTCGTCGTCAATCAGATCAGATGGGTCAATATCAGGGGCGAAAGCGTGCTTACGAATCGGCGGAATTAAATCCGTCACTTTATACGAAGGAGTCTGCATCTTCTGATTATCTCCATCGTAAGCCGGCTGGTACTTGGAGAGATTAGTCTCTTCAGTGATGATTGCTGCATGCGGACGAATCTCTTTGACACAGGCGGCAAAGTCTTGCTGGTCAAAAGAGGTTCCATCTTCCTTCAGACTGGGATACCCACTAGCTACATCTGTCGGTTCTAGTTCCGGTACCCATGCTTTGGCACGGCTCAAGGTTGTTACAGCTCCGGCTCTCGCACAAGACTGTTTGATTTCTTGAAACCTGGTGGGCAAGATGGACAATTTCTTCAAAACATCACTTAACAGGTTTGGCCCTTGATTTGTTGGGGATATAGTAGCGAGAGGCTGCTGATCTCCGGTGTATAGTTCCTCAACAAGAGTGTAGACCGCTTGAGCTTCACCAGTGTGTCTTGGCTAAGGCTGTTGCTCCTGGGACCTAAGTAAGTTAAAAATTGGTCAAATGGCGGCTTACATTATGACGACAAATATTCACTTTAGATAAATAGCAAGGTGACTTAGAAACCATCTTAGGCACACGGTTTTTTAAATCGGTGAGTTCAGTGGTAACTTCCTCAAGAGCCGCCTCTGCTTTCTCAACACGTTGTATCAGGGCAGTCTTTTCCTTAGCCCAAGCCTCTTTCTCCGCAGTAAAGTTGGTCTTCAATTTTTTTGATTCAGACATACTAAAATGGAATTTTGATTTAGCCTTCTGGGTCTCAGTTTCCTTAGCCGCCAGCCGGGTCTTGGCCTCGTTCAGTTGAGTTTCCAGTTCAATGGTAAGAGCCTGTAGGCACCACAGATTTATCAAACATATTTTACAACGGATTACATCGGTTAAGTCCCAAGCACTTTGCAAGAAAAACCACTTGGCCCTTGGGGGCTAATGTCTGTCAACGCAATTTTTCAACGGAAATGGTTTTTCTAAAGTCCCAAGTGTTTTGCAAGAAACAACACTTGGCACTTGGGGGCTAATGCATATTGCTTGTCTTCTCCTAAAGATGAGCTGGGTGAGTTGTCAACAGTCTCAGCCGACTCATGGGGACTATACAGTTCAGTTCTGTTCTTTTACAGTGATCAATAGGACCGGCTCATTCATACTGATTAAACCGGCCCTTGGGGACTACAAATGCGAAGTTATGCTACTATCAGCATCCGGTTTAGTTTTCAACCAGACTTGGAGAGAGAGTCTAGGACAGAAGCTTGTAAGTTTTTTAAGTCTACATATTATTCAATCATATCATAATCAGAAGATTTGGGGGCTGGCAGGATATATAATTTATACAAGCCGAAGGACGTACCTCATACTTCTGATGCATCTGTTTAACCATCTCAATTTCCAAGTCATGACTGGAGTGGACTTGACTAAGATAACCAGATAATACTTCACTATTACTTAATTGAGCATAGTGGGAGACATCAAACCTCAATTTCTGTCTTTCCATGACTTCTTGTTTGGCAGAATGTCTCGCTAGTATAGTTGGATTCCCCGGCTTAGTAAATCCAGTGCTAGTGATTAAAATGTCATTAGTGTGAGTTTCTGGCAGGTTAAGGGAGCTTGACGGTTCAGTGGCTGACGGGTCAATATTGGTGTCATCAATAGATAACTCAGGCATCTTAGGTTGAATATTGGGAGCAGGATCTTCTGGTTGTTTAGAGGCTTGTGGTGCAGAAGCTAACTAGTCTGGTTCAGCGGCTTTAGGTGCTTCGGCCGGCTTTGTCACCTTCCCTTTCTTGTTGGACTTTTCTTGATCGCTAAAAAGAATTTGGACAAGTCAGCATAATGATAAAGATATAAAGGTACAGAAGAAAGATACTTATTCATACCCAGGGGTAGTCTTGAAAGCCGGTAATTGAGTCTACGATGAGTCGCTAGTGGAAGAACGGGAAATCTCCTATAAAGATGGAATCAAAAGAATTGAGTGGTTAACGAAAGAAACCCGCCAGTAAATAAAAGAGTTAAGGCTAAAAATAACCTCATTTTGGTGTTTCCGAGGAGTGTTTGGTAAACCGGAGGATAAATCTTCACCTCCACTGGTCCGGGTCTGGCGGGGGCTCTCATGTTGCTATCGTTTAAGAGAAAATGAGGATCTAAATAAGCCAAGGGGTGTGAAAACCTTACTATTCGGGTTACCCACTGAAGTTTCTACCTTGGTAAAGGTTCTAAGTCGGAGGAAATAATAGTTACCCCTTCTTCAACTGCTTGGTTGGCTCCTGTGTCATCCTGGCAATAGTCAGTGTTAATAAGGTGGTTAAAAAATGAGCCAAGAGAGTCAAGGTCTACCTCCAACTCAGAGGTTTCTTCCAGCTTAAGCAGATTAGTGGCGCTTTGTTTCTTCCTAGACCTCCTGGTGGTCTTTTTGGAGGCTTTCGCGGCAGCCCTAGCCTTTTTGGCAGCCTCATGGTCATATTTGGCCTTCCAGAAGTCAGATTTAGCCTGTGGAAGAATAACATAGTTAAGTTCACGCAATGTTTGGATGGTGAAGTAAGGTAAAAGAAATCAAGACACTTACATCTGGCGGCGGGTTAAGCTTGCCTAAAGGATTCAAGCCCACTTTGTTGTAGTCTTCAAATTTGCTATTTACAGGAGTTGTTGCCATTTCAATAATACCCTCTTCAGTCAGATGCAGAGAGCTATGGTGTAAGGGATCATTCGTTCCTCTAGTATAAGTACACATTAAGCCGGGGCGGCGGCTTAAGGGTATGATCCACCATGCGGCCCAGCAGCGGATTAAATCGACTCCGGTTAAACCGTTTCCTAGCAAGGCTTGGACTTTTCTGATTGTAGGAACTAGTTTCTTTTGTTTGGTGGCAATAAGTTTATCAGGGAGTTGATAACTTGAGTCGACACGTTCAGCATGATAACCCGGCAATGGATTTTCATTAGATGGCGAGATATTTATGGAATAGAACTATGTTTGATTCTAGTCCTTGGGGTGACTCGGTAGAGCTACTTGAGGGAAGATGGCTTCTCTTCTGCGCTGAATTGAAATTCCACCAAGTTCCAAGCTGGGCCGGTTGGTGAACTCATTTTGCCGGTTCAGGTAGAAATATTCCCTGAAAAGCTCAACGCTAGGCTCTTCTTGAAGATATACCTCACAGAAAACTTGAAAGGTACAGATGTTTGATATGGATTTGGTTCCAATGTCTTGAGGATGGAGTTTGAAGAAGTGCAAGACATCCCTAAAGAACTTAGAGTCGGACGGCGAGAAGCCCCGGTCCATATGATCAGTAAAGACAATAACTTCACCATCCTTTGGCTGAGGTCTCTCTTCGCCCAGGTCAGGAGCACGGTAATGCATGCCACTTTTGTCTGGCAAATATCCAATGGTGACAAAATCCTTTAAAGTGCTCTCAGTGACGATGGATGGAACCCAGTTACATGTCGTAATTGTCTTTGGCGGCATGGTGAAAGGACAACCTAAAGAAAGGAAATAATGTGCCAGCTCAAGTTAGGTGGTGAGATCACAAGTTAACAATTGCAGTGCATGTTCAGAATGGCGGCTTAAGCAAGGGCTAATGATATATGAATTAACGATAAGCCGACAGAATAAGCTGCCATGACTAAGATATTCAAAAGCTACCAAGAATAAAATTTGCTAAGTGTTGGGATAAACAGGTTCCATAGGTTGAAGCTGTAAATTCGGATCTACCACTATTCAGAAAAGGGAATAAATTCAAAACCTACAGAGGCGACAATAGAACAGAAGAGGTGCCCTAGAGGAGATCTATCGCGATGAGGATATATTCTAGTATCAAAAACATGTGCTAAAACTACTACCGCGCAAGATTTATGTGGTTTTTGGATCTAAGCAAGGTGAAAGAAGGGTGGCGACGAACACCGATGAAACCTAATGACAGATCTATGACGAAAGAAAGGAGGGCTTACTGATGCTGATAGGACAGCGGAGTGGCGCTGCGGTTTTCTGGTTCGCTCAGGGTGATGCAGCGGCCGGAGTTGAGGTCGGAGATGAAAGTCCACAACGGCGGGGCTCGTGCAGGTTGGTGCGTCGCGAGGAGGAAGAAAGGAAGAAGGAGAAGGAGAAGAATGAAAGATGACTTCGTGGCCCTATTTATAGGCTTGGAAGTACAAACGGCAGGTGCGGGAATCGAGGAACAGTAAAATGGATATGTGTCGGCACGGGCGCCTCGATTTTTGGAGGGTCAGTAAAGGAAGAGATTTATTAAGATTTGGATTCTGTGTAGCATTAATCGCAGGTGACGTCATGGACAGTTATCACAATTTTTGGAGACGACGTCATGGCAGGTGACAATGTTTCACAGTAAGAGGAGGAAGGATTTTTCAAAGTATTGAAGATTGACATGAACAAGTTCAAATCAATCTGGGGCCTAATGTTGGGGATATGACTATCAGGTATGACCCGCCCAGGAGAGGTCGGGTCATCCCTATGGTGGTTCATCTCAATGAAGCCCAAGATCATATTAACAATGGCGGTTCATAGATAGGCTTAGTAGAGGGCCCAAACCTAGAGGCCGCTTAAGGCCCACGAATATAAACCGCCATGTATATAGACTTGTATTTTAAGGCATGTAAGAAAGGTCACCGAGCCGAATACGTTATATGAGCCGACCGGGACTCTGTAGGCCGCAGGGCGTCAACCCGTGTATATAAGGGGAGGACCCAACGGCGGCTTAGGACAAGAAACAACAGATCGAGAGCCGGGTCAAGCGTATTCGCTCCCTGCTCATCGAAACCCTACCAATACCACCTCCAACCGGGTTAGGCTTTTACCTTCACCATAAGGGGCCGAACCAGTATAAACTCCTCGTGTCCCTTGTCCTGATTAACCCCTTTAAGCTAACCTCATTGTGATGGCTCCACGACTAAGTCCTCACACTAGGACATCTGCCGTGACAATTCCACGACACGGAGGCCACCTTTGGTCCCCTTGGCCTTCTACTTGGCCTTCTCCTTCGGCGCCTTGTAGGGCGCCGGAACCAGCATCTTCGTTAGACGCAGGATGGCTGGATCCTCGGGCAGCGGATCCGGACACTGAATCTACTCCACCTTCTTCATCCAACCCTAAAAAACAAATGTGGAAGTTCGGACACCCTCCTTGAATAAGCAAGTAAGGAATACACCTTGAAACAATGGAAAACTTACCGAACTAGCGGGATGGGCCAGGTCGTGCCCACGGTCCTTGATTGTCTTCCGCCACGTCTCATTGGCCTTGAAGAGCACCTTCCAGATATCTTCGTGTCTAGTTCCGAAGAACCGTTGAATGGTCTTGTGCTCGGCCAGATCAAACTCCCATAGGTGGCAAGCCCGGCTCTGACATGGAAGGATCGGGTGAACTAGCATCACCTGAACCACATCAACAAGCTTGACGTTCTTGTCCATCATGCTCCTGATGCGCGTCTGGAGCGCTATCAGCTCATCTGACGAAGACCAATCCAAGCCCTTCTCTTGCCAGGAGGTAAGCCGCATTGGGGCCCCGGATTTGAATTCGGGAGCCGCGACACAGGTAGTGTCATGGGGCTCTGTGACGTAGAACCACAACTTCTGCCACCCGTTGATGGTCTCCACGAAGGTACCTTTGGGCCACGGGACGTTGGACATTTTGCTCACCACGGCACCTCCACAGTCAGCGTGTTTGCCACCCACCACCTTTGGCTTCACATTGAAGGTCTTCAGCCATAGTCTGAAGTGGGGGATGCGGAGGAAGGCCTCACACACGACGATGAACGCCGAGATAGTGAGGAAGGAATTTGGGGCCAGATCATGGAAATCTAACCCATAGTAGAACATGAGTCCACAGACGAAGGGGTGGAGTGGAAATCCTAGCCCGCAGACAAAGTGGGGGATGAAAACTACCCTCTCATGGGGCTCCATGGTAGGGACGATTTGTCCCTCGTCAGAAGCCGATGGGCGACCTCCTTGGCCAAATATCCGGCCTCCCGAAGTTGGGTGATGTCCTTCTCCTTGATGGTGGAGGCCATCCACTTGCCCTACGCTCCGGACATGGTTGGAGTGCTTTCTTGGGGGAGGAAAGATGAGAACTTGGGCGCTGGAGCTCGAGAGTGGGTAGGCGGAAAGAGAGAAAGCGTGGGTGGAAGAGATGATTCCTTATCTCCTCATAAAGCAGTGAATATTAAGTGTCTCCCCACTCGCCATAAAACTCGCCTATTCCCCAGGGGTCATGCAGGTGGCACGGTTGGATTACCCATACCCATATTGATGAGAATCCCGCAATAAGGGGGCACGATCTCTGCTTTGAAGAGACGTGCCAATAAAGCCACATCTCGAAATATGGAGCGGCAGGCCGAAAAAATGGTTCGAAATAATAACCGGGCAGGGACGTGATATCACGTTACAAAAAGCTGTCAGCAGATTGGACTCATGAAATATTATACTCTCTGCAGTGGTGTGTGGTACTTGTTTTGCAGATCCGGACACGTTCTTTGTGTTCGAAGACTGTGTTGGAGTATTCGGAGGAGGAACCGGCCTTGCAATGCCGAAGACAATCTGCGTGCCAGACACATCGTCATTGAAGCCTGGTTCAGGGGCTACTAAGGGAGTCCTGGACTAAGGGGTCCTCAGGCGTCCAGCCTGTTGGACATGGGCCAGACTATTGGGCCATGAAGATACAAGACCGAAGACTCTCACCCGTTTCCGGATGGGACTCTCCTTGGCGTGGATGGCAAGCTTGGCGTTCAGATATAAAGATTCCTTTCTCTGTAACCAACTTTGTACAACCCAAGTCCCCTCCGGTATCTATATAAACTGGAGTGTTTAGTCCGTAGGGACAATCATAATCACATAGGCTGGACCTCTAGGGTTTTAGCCATTACGATCTCATGGTAGATCAACTCTTGTAACCCCCATACTCATCAATATTAATCAAGCAGGACGTAGGGTTTTACCTCCATAGAGAGGGCCCAAACCTGGATAAACAGTGTGTCCCCTGTCTCCTGTTACCATCAACCTCAAACGCACAGTTCGGGACCCCCTACCCGAGATCCGCCGGTTTTGACACCGACACCTGCAATTGCCCAATAATGTGCTATTAGACGACGGACCATGCATGTACTAATCTCAATAGTAAACCTCAGTGCTTCCCATTGTTTCCCTGCAACACATATAAGGTAGTTAGTCGTCAGGTTAAGTAAGAGTTCGCATGCTATCAGTAAAATATGTTGATGAAAAATAAGCACATTGCAGATTCATCAGATTAATTCAAGCCACATGGAAAACCCATTTATCCAAACCAAGCATGATTAATAACTAGGAAATATAGCACTTGTATATGTTTCCCATGTATTTAGTGTAGCCAAATTTGATTTATTCTTCACATCCACAACAATACAAAATTCTACCCACGACAATTGAACATTGCAGTGTAGAATTGAACCAAGTAGTTAGCTAAGCACCACAACAAATGAACCAAACATTAACGAAGCACCACATTGCACAATATAACATACTCCTAATAGAAGATCAGACAGTTAACCAAACCAACCAGGCTTAACAACTTGGAAATGTAGCAATTGTATTTGTTTCTCATGTATTTAGTACAGCCAGATTAGATTTATTTCTCGCGTGGTATACAATAAAAGAATGCACCCACAACAATTAAACATCGCATTGCATAATTGAACCAAACAGCCAACTGCGTCACGTCGGCGGCGCGCGAGGCGTCAACCGTGGCCTCAACGGTGAGGTGCTCCTCCAAGATCTGGGGGTCGACACGAATGGCAGCCATCGCAACCTCATCTGCGCATGCGGCCGCGATTTTCTTCTCCGCTGCCAAATGGTCCTTGGGATCCTGGCTATACTATGCGCACCATGGCTTAGGGCGGCGCTTATTTGGTGGAGGGGTCGGTGATTTGGGTGGAAGGTGTCGCGCCGGCGGTCGGGGCATGTGGGACGTGGAAGGAGAAGGAGGATGGGGGTCGGGTGTGGATTACCTGCCTGGATAGGCGAGGCCGAGCATCAAGGAGGAGGGTCGCCGGGAGGAGGCAGCACTGCAAACAAGGAGTGAAGGTTTCAACTTGGAATGGAAGGCGGATATAGGGGAAATGTGGCTTTTGGTAAGGGGGAGGCGGCAGGGAGGTAGATATTTCCACAGAAGCCGAAAATTTGGAATCGCTTTAGAGAAAAAACTAGCGATCAAAGTGTCATCAGACACGATCCCTTATTCAGAACTATGTATGATATGTGAACATCACAAACAATTCAGATAGCTTAACCCGTGTGTGTTGAGTTCGAACGTCAAAAATTTTGTTTTGAATTTCCCTGGTTACAGTGGGCATCCACTTCATTGCATAATTTGGGTACACAAAGGAGACTAACTTCTTAATCGAGAAAGTTCAACAATTAAACAGAGCTAGCTGGCCTAAACATTACCCTCACAAATTAAAGACCGGCGCTCTTAATTAAACAAAACAAAGAGTACTACTACGACTGGTGCTCGTCAATATCCGCTGCTGCCTCCATGTCTAGCTCGCGCACGACGGTCTCCTGGGGAAGGGGCTCCATGGCATCAATTGCACCATACTCGGCAAGCATCTCGCCATCCACGTCCGCCATATCCTTGGAATAGGCTGCCATGAGCTAGGCATGGGCGGCCTTGATCTGGGCTTTGGCGGGCTCCGTCGTGGCAAGGTATGTCGCGCAGGAACAGGCGGCTGCTCGAACTCTCTCGGCGATTTCCAACTCTTTGGCCGTGGGTTGCCGACCGTTGTCGGAGAAGCTTCGTTCGATTTGTGCGGTGACGACCACGAGCTGGGCATGGACGGTCTCGACATGGTAATGGGCGGCCACCAACAGGGATAAGGTCGCTGCTGTGGAACGGACAGCTGTTGTATCGCTCTCGGCAGTTGCTATCCTCGAGGTAGATGCTGCTGCCACCACCTGAGAAGCAACAGCGGCTGTTTGGGATGCCTTGGCCGCCCGGACATAGACTGCGGTCGCCCTCACAAAGCTTGTTAGCATGCGCCTGGTGGCTACGGCCGTACTCTCGCCAGAGTGGGCCGCCGAAGTTGCCCTCACGACGTGGGTCCACGTCCCCATCTTTCACCGGCGACGAATGAACAGTGAAATGATATTTGGGGAGTGACCTAGTGTGCTTGACACGCCGGCTATGGAATTTAGACGACGCACCTTCTCGCGTAAGCCATAGGCGTACTATACACCGACGGTGCTCCAAGATATTTTGTGTTGCATCTCACACGGTTGGTGATAATAAACTGTGTGCAATCTACTTGATTTATCGTCTTGATTTGAATTATGTAATGGGGTCACAACTAAAAAAGGATGGTGTTTGAACTGCTAGAACTTTTATCTGTAGTGAACGTGCAACTATAGGTATGTCGTCAAAAAAAGGAATTATTCAGGGTTCGTTTGGACGTTTTTATACATTAACTTGGTTTTGTAGGCATTTCAGGTGCATAATTCTAATTTGAACTACACGCACATGCTCCAGTGCATATAAATGGGTTGAAAAATCAAATATGTGTCCTTGGTTGCAAGCTTAGGTCCCATGCAAGAAATGGGAATGAATTTCAAACACCCTGCCACCGTCAGTCGGCCGCAAACATTGAGATACCTGGTTTTTAAATTCTAGTAAATCCAAAACTCGTCTGAAATTCATGAAACTTGGCATGCTATCATGGAGAGGCATCAACATGCCATGGTAAAATTTTTGTCCCATTTGGGGCAGGTTTGGGTATAAGCTTCTCACAAACCTTAGCTTCTCACAACGAGCGTGATGGTTTCGGTAGGAAACGTGCGACCTTTGTGGACGAAACGATATCCGTTGCCTCTTATTTCTTTCAAAAAATTTCGAGTGTCAACATAGAACAATAGGAGTGTTGTCTTCATTGTAGGAATTTTTTGGGGTTCATTTGGACATTTTTCTTATACATTAACTGGATTTTCCAGGCATTTTATGTGCATAATTCAAATTTGAACTACATGCACATTCTCCAGTGCATATCAACTGGTTGAAAAATCAAGTATGTGTCCTTGGTTGCATGCTTAGGTCCCATGCATGAAATGGGAATGAATTTCAAACACCCTGCCACCTTCAGTTGGCCGGAAACATTGAGATACCTGGTTTCTAAATTCTAGTAAATCCAAAACTCGTCTGAAATTCATGAAACATGGCATGCTATCATGGAGCAGCATCAACATGTCGTGGTAAAAAAATTGTCCCATTTGGGGCAGGTTTGGGTATAAGCTTCTCACAAACCTTAGCTTCTCACAACAAGCATGATGGTTTTGGTAGGGAACGTGCCACCTTTGCGGACGAAACGATATCTGTTGCCTCTTATTGCTTTCAACTTTTCTTGTTGTCAACATAGAACAATAGGAGTGTTGTGTTTACTTTTGGAATTTGTTCTTTGGACATTTTTATACAATAACTGGGTTTTCTAGGCATTTCATGTGCATAATTCAAATTTGAACTACATGCACAAGCTCCAGTGCATATAAATTGGTTGAAAAATCAAATATGTGTCCTCTGGGGCATGCTTAGGTCCCATGCAAGAAATGGGAATGCATTTGAAACACTAGGGCACTGTTGATTGCCGGCAAAATATTGAGATACCTGGTTTTAAATTCTAGTAAATCCAAAACTCGTCTGAAATTTATGAAACTTGGCATGCTATTATGGAGCGGCATCAACATGCCGTGGTAAAATTTTTGTCCCATTTGGGACAGGTTTGGGTATAAGCTTCTCACAACAAGTGTGATGGTTTCGGTAGGGAACGTGCCACCTTTGGGGACAAAACGATATTTGTTGCCTCTTATTGCTTTCAAATTTTTTCTAGTGTCAACATAGAACAACAGGAGTGTTGTGTTTACTTTTGGAATTTTTCGGGGTTCGTTTGGACATTTTTATACAATAACTGGGTTTTCTAGGCATTTCATGTGCATAATTCAAATTTGAACTATATGCAGAAGCTCCAGTGCATATAAATTGCTTGAAAAAACAAATTTGTGTCCTTTGGGGCATGCTTAGGTCCCATGCAAAAATTGGGAATGAATTTCAAACACCTGGGCACTGTTGATTGTCGGCAAAATGTTGAGATACTTTGTTTTTAAATTCTAGTAAATCCAAAACTCGTCTGAAATTCGTGAAACTTGGCATGCTATAATGGAATGGCACCTGACATGCTATGGTATTTTTCGTGTCCATTTTGAGAGAAGGCGCACTCGAATAACAGCCAACAAAGGCATTCTGAAACAAATAGCTGCCACTGCAACATCTCAAACATTTTGTATAATTTAAATTGTGTGTGTTCTGTTAACCATTCATGTGACGCCACGCCTCACTCTTTTAATGGCTAGGAGGTGTCATACGGACAGGTGCTTGAGTGCTTGACTAAACGGAAGGCGTGCGAGCTATACTCCAATGTGGAGGCTCACCGGGAAGCATGCGAGATGTACGCCGCACAGGCTCACCGAGAAGCAAGCCCTTTGACTTCCATGGCCGCCCGCCTTGCTCGCATCCTCTATATTAATGGCACCCAAGCCGCAGTTTAATACGGTTTTTAAATATAGAACACTCATCGCAAACGTTTTAGTTAGAACACCCATATGCAAAACCGACAATTTCCCCAGGAAGCCAAGGGAAAATGTGCCTAGCTAGATTTTTGCAGCTCTTGATCACAAACATTTTAGTTAGAACACCTGTATGCAAACCGAAAACTTCACCAGGAAGGCAAGAGAAAATGTGCCGAGCAAGATTTCTGCAGCTCTTTATCGCAAACGTTTTAGATAGAACACACATATGCAAGGTGAGAGCTATGGTCTTCCCCCTTAAGTCGAGGGAAAATCTGCAGCGCAGGATTTGTGCATCCCTTCAATGCAAACGGTTGTTTTGGATGACCCATGTGCAACCACATACAAACAATTTGGTAAGATTTGCATCTATCATATTGGGTATGTTGCCATTTGTCAAACTGGAAAGATTTACATTGTTGATCTAGTAACGTTGCCATTTGTCAATCTGTGTAACACTATGATTTGTCAAAATATGCAGCTAGAAATCACTAGAACTATCTAATTTTTGCAAACTAAAATTCAGTATTTAATCATAGATTTCATTCGTAGATTAAGAATTCGTTCTTAATTTATACAAGCAGTTCAACTCGACAGCTGAACCGACCAAACTTTTCCCCAATTGTTGTCAACCACATAGTGAAATAGTTAGTTCAACTATATATATACTAGCTAATTTGAAGTACATTGTATAGTTCGACCACACATCTATAGTCAGATGAACTGAACAAAATAGCCCCTAAATACTACTGCTACCACGGAGGGGCTTTCTGCTACTTCTGGCAGCCTCTCCTCTGTCAAGTGTGCTCAGTAAGAGGCAGAGGAGGAGCCTAACGACAAGCTGGAGAAATGCAATACGGTGCTTGCCACTGCTGCACATTCAGCGACGCTCGCCAACTCAAACACCCACTGCTGCTCCAAACGATCCCTCTCTAAGCGGCTGGACTGCTCGTAGATCTCCTGATTCCTCGCCTCTGCGTCGGCGTGTGCTGCAGCCATGGATGCGGTAAGGCTCTTTGCATGCTCAACGAGGCGCTCCTCCTCCTCCCGCAGGAACTCGGTGTAGCGCGCAAGGTCACTAACGCACGTGCAGGCCTCCACCTCCGCCTACCTCCTTTGGGCGGCGGTGGCGGAGCGGGTGATGATCCCGACGGTCGACGGTGGGCTGGCAGCAACGGCGACCGATGATGGGGTGGCGGCCACGACCACCACCTCCCGCCTTCAGGCCGTGGTGGCGGAGTAGGTGATGGCCACGGTGGCCGGCAGTGGGGTTGCAGCCACGACACACTACAAAAAAAGACACATCCATGACATTTTGGGCCGAACGGAAATCTTTTCTGTCATACCTATGACACTTCTATGACAATAATTGTGAAAAAACCTGGTATCATCATAGATGTGGTGGGGTCCTACAGCTATAACAAAAAATCATGACATAAAATGGGCTTTTCGTCCTGTGTGGGCCGGAGACGCAGCTGCATGACATTCTTTGGGCCATCCATAGAAGGGAGGGCGAGAAAAATATCGGGGTGTTCCCGGTTATGGTGGGTGGTCGGGGCCAAGCGATGCGTGTTTCTCTTGTACACGCACGCACGTGGGTGCGAGGTGTTGGGCTCTAACTGAACCCGAGTGAGGCGTTGGGCTCTAACTAAACCTGAGCGATTGCACTGCAGGCTACGCGTTACTGAACCCGAGCGATCGATCGATGGCTGTTTACTGAAGCCGACCGATGCTGCCTATGGATGAACAGTGAGCGTTGCTGGGGGGGGTTGGATGAACAGTTCCCGGTGGGGGTGGATGAACAGGACCCCGTGGTATTGCCTCTGGATGAACAGGACCCCAATCGATCGAGCCAGTTGGGGCTAGATGAATAGGACCCCGTGGAGGGCAGGATGAACAGTAGATGGTGGAGGGCAAGATGAACAGTAGCCCGTGGAGGGGTGGTTGAACAGGAGCCCGTGGAGAGGGCTGGTTGAACAGTAGTCGGTGGAGTAGCGCGTGATGGAGGCTGGATGAACAGTCGCAGGTGGAGGCTGGAGGAGGTCGACGGTGGATGAACAGTAGCCCATGGAGGCTAGAGGGGGTCGACAGTGGAGATGAACAGTATCCCGTGGAGTCCCATTTTGCGGTGCGCCACACCCCTCCCAATGAACAGGACCCCCATTTCGACCGTAGCGCTCCAACTCAAGTCCGTTTCCTCCGTTTTGCGGTACGCCACACCCCTCCCGATCAAGAGGACCCTGTTTCGACCGTAGAAAGTCCATTTCCTCCATTTTGCGGTACGCCAGACCCCTCCCGAGGAACAGGATCCCGTTTCGAATGTGGCCGGTCGAACACAAGGCTGTTTCCTCCGTTCTATAGTACGCCAGGCCTCGTTTCCATCGGTTGTTCTGTCCAAGCCCTCCCGATGAACACGATGACGCATTTCATTCCAACCCAGCCGGTTGGCTCCCCATGAACACGACGACGACGTTGTTTCTCCGTTCCGACCCAGCCATGTACACGAGCCATGGCCGTACGTATGCGCGAGTAGGCGTTCGAGACCCCACCCATATGTACATATGTTGCCATATTTACTTTCTTGCACCCTGGCCGTTGTACATACGTGTACATGCTACGTCTGCGCCTCTACTACGACACGTGCGCGCCTCTACATCGACCAGTATGTACGTACACGTTCGCGACCAGAATGACAATGCTATGTACGCTTCGACCAGGTGGGTCCTGACTGTCAGGTACTTCCTTGCGTGCGAAGATGTAGCTGGTGGGTCCCAGCAGTCAGGGGAGCGAATCATTTTTTTTGCCCGAACACACTTCCTTGCGTGCAAAGATGTAGCTGGTGGGTCCCAGCAGCCAGGGGAAATATTTTTTCGCCAAATACGGTGGCCCGTCCGGTGGATCTCCGCTGTTAGGTGGAGGAATATTTATTTTGCGTGTAATAAGGAGGCACTTCCTTGCTGCGGCCATGGACCCAGTTGTCAGCCTCTCCACGTACAGTACTCTTCCGATGGAAGTCGGTTGTTGACCACATTGACCACGCCGTGCCAAGAGCACCAAGGCGGTGGACGACAGCGAGGCCTAGGAAGGGGACGACGCAGAGCCAGGGAAGACGCGGCAGTGGATGCCCACGCGTAGAGGAGAACGAGGGTTCACTGGTTCGGCTGCAGCGTGAGGCTGCCGTTACTGTAGAATAACAGGGGGTGTGGGTGAGTAGAGGGATGCCCTGGCCAGCGGTGGGAGTAGCAGGGGGCGGTGAGGCCTCCGCGGCATCACAGCCGGCCACGTGAGGCAGGAGCACGCGGCACGACCGGCGCTGCTTTGGGCGGCTGGAACAAGAAGACCAGAGGTTGAAGAAGCACTATGGCCATTTGACGGACATCGTACTATCACTGGAGCTAGAATCGTTCATATTGACTAAGTTGACAAAGCCCTTCATCCCCGCCAACTTAGTAGGCCCACAAGTCAGCCTTGCACTATGGTGGGTTCCAGCTAGCAGGGGGTATTCATTTTTTTGTGCGTAATAAGGAGGCACTTCCTTGCGTGCAAAGATATAGCTGGTGGGTCCGACCTGTCAGCGAGGGGAACATTTTTTCGCAAAATACAGAAGCCCTTCCCACGTACAGTCCACGTACAGTGCGTATAAGGAGGAACTTTCCTTGCGTGCGACCATGGACCTCGTAAGTGTTGGAAATATGCCCTAGAGGCAATAATAAATTAGTTATTATTATATTTCCTTGTTCATGATAATCGTTTATTATCCATGCTAGAATTGTATTGATAGGAAACTCAGATACATGTGTGGATACATAGACAACACCATGTCCCTAGTAAGCCTCTAGTTGACTAGCTCGTTGATCAATAGATGGTTACGGTTTCCTGACCATGGACATTGGATGTCATTGATAACGGGATCACATCATTAGGAGAATGATGTGATGGACAAAGACCCAATCCTAAGCCTAGCACAAGATCATGTAGTTCGTATGCTAGAGCTTTTCTAATGTCAAGTATCATTTCCTTAGACCATGAGATTGTGCAACTCCCGGATACCGTAGGAGTGCTTCGGGTGTGCCAAACGTCACAACGTAACTGGGTGGCTATAAAGGTACACTACAGGTATCTCCGAAAGTGTCTATTGGGTTGGCACGAATCGAGACTGGGATTTGTCACTTCGTGTAAACGGAGAGGTATCTCTGGGCCCACTCGGTAGGACATCATCATAATGTGCACAATGTGATCAAGCAGTTGATCACGGTATGATGTGTTACGAAACGAGTAAAGAGACTTGCCGGTAACGAGATTGAACAAGGTATCGGGATACCGACGATCGAATCTCGGGCAAGTATCGTACCGCTAGACAAAGGGAATTGTAGGGATTGATTAAGTCCTTGACATTGTGGTTCATCCGATGAGATCATCATGGAACATGTGGGAGCCAACATGGTATCTAGATCCCGCTGTTGGTTATTGACCGGAGAGTCATCTCGGTCATGTCTGCATGTCTCCCGAACTCGTAGGGTCTACACACTTAAGGTTCGGTGCCGCTAGGGTTATAGAGATATTAGTATGCGGTAACCCGAAAGTTGTTCGGAGTCCCGGATGAGATCCCGGACGTCACGAGGAGTTCCGGAATGGTCCGGAGGTAAAGATTTATATATGGGAAGTCTTGTTTTGGTCGTCGGAAAAGTTTCGCGCATTATCCGTATTGTACCGGCAGTGCCGAAAGGGGTCCGGGGGTCCACCAAAGGGGTCCACCTGCCCCAGGGGGCCACATGGGATGTAGGGGTGTGCGCCTTGGCCTATATGGGCCAAAGGCACCAGCCCCAAGAGGCCCATGCGCCAAGAGATAAGGGAAAGAAAGAGTCCTAAAGGGGGAAGGCACCTCCTAGGTGCCTTGGGGAGGATGGACTCCTCCCTGGCCGCACCCTTCCTTGGAGGAAGGGCCGAGGCTGCGCCCCTCCCCCCTCTCCCTTGGCCCTATATATAGTGGGGGGAAGGGAGGGCAGCCGCACCTAAGCCCTGGCGCCTCCCTCTCCCTCCCATGACACATCTCCCTCCTCCCGCAGCGCTTGGCGAAGCCCTGTTGGAATCTCACTACTTCCACCACCACGCCGTCGTGCTGCTGGATCTCCATCAACCTCTCCTCCCCCCTTGCTGGATCAAGAAGGAGGAGACGTCGCTGTTCCGTACGTGTGTTGAACGCGGAGGTGCCGTCCGTTCGGCGCTAGGATCATCGGTGATTTGGATCACGACGAGTACGACTCCATCAACCCCGTTCTCTTGAACGCTTCCGCGCGCGATCTACAAGGGTATGTAGATCCACTCCTCCCTCATTGCTAGATGACTCCATAGATTGATCTTGGTGACACGTAGGAATTTTTTTTGAATTATTGCTACGTTCCCCAACAGTAAGTCCCAGCCGTCAGGCTCTCCACATATAGTCCTCTTCCGTTGACTCTCGTATATTGACCATGCCGCGCCGAGCGCACCGAGGCGGTGGACGACGGCGAGGCCCCAAACTGGAACGACCCGGATATGGGGAAGACACGATAGTGGAGTCGCAGACGGAGAGGAGTGGGAAACTTGACTGGTTCGGGTGCGGGGTGGGCCTAGACTCGGCAGAGAATAACAGGAGGTGCAGAGTGGAACGATGGCCTGGCCGTCGGTGGGGTAGCGTTTCGTAGAGGAGCGCAAAACAACACTGCTGGACACTAGAGGCTGGAGCAGACGGTCCCGGCAGCGCTGGGGGAAGAAGACGATAGATTAAAGAAGAATGTCGACCGTTGGATGTAAATCCAACGCCTTCTTAAGCTTCGACCTACTGGCCCACATGGCAGTCAGTCCATTTGTTTTTTAGTCCATTTGGTGGGTTGGGTGAAACAATGATGTAGCATCTATGCAACCCGTTTATATATATGGTAGAATTTAAAGCCCATTTGCATTTTTCTCGAAATCCGCGGACTTGCTGGGCTGGGTGAAAATATCATGTTGGGCTAGACAGAGAAATGTTATAAAAACATAAACACATGATTGCAGGTCTATTACTGCATTGGTCAGTAAAATCTTTGCAAGCTTATGTATGCAATCACTAGGAGTTAACTTGCCAAGTTATATATAAACAGTTATTATTATTATTTTGTAAGAACTTTCAACTTACGAAATAAAATATCATTTAAATTTGATGAGTTAATAGTACGTGGGGTATTATTATTTTTTAAGCTAGACATGGGACAGTTGAGTTGGTTCTAGGGAAAAGTACTGGGAGAAAAATCAGTTTACATCGAAAAAGAAAGTGGGAGAAAATTCAGATATAGGATTAATGAAAACGAAAAATAAAGGAAGTGGGAAGGTCTATAACATGGTTGGACGAACGACAAGTTTAACGGAAACTTATGTTGTTTCTAATATATATATATATATATATAGTGTTACTATTCATCACCCAGGGTGCAGAATAAGTTATACTTCACCCGAGGTAATCTTACGATCATTTCATAATTAAATTACGTTTGAAAATCAAATAGTTACATTTCTATAGATTCACTACGTAAAATTTGACATAAGAAAATAAAAATATAGGTCATAAGACAAGAAAATTTGCAGTTTATGTGTATTTTAGACTATGCTTTTACGTTTGTAATTTTACATAACATAAAATATTTTTTATGGCGATTATATATTTTCTTACGGTCTCTTTTTGCGTCGGAAATAAGACAAAACTTACGAAACATAAAATTACGATGCATTGATGGTAAAATAGAGGGGGTGAAGAATAACTATTCTTCACCCAGGGTGACGAATAGCGCGACCCTATATATATATATATATATATATATATATATATATATAATATAATAAGATATAAATATAGGTTCAATTTTGCATTCTTATAGAAAACAGATTCAGTTTTGCATTCTTATAGAAAAATAGAACTGAGCTGTGTGTCATCTTGAAAAAACAAACATAACTTCGGCTGCTGATGTTATAGACAAGCTAGCTTGGGAAGCCCAGAGGCCGCTTGATACCTGCTGGATCCAAAAAATATTGAAACGTGTCGTGGGCTACCCATGTTAAACAACAAAACCTAGGCCATGGACCTGGTGGGCCCGAGACTGTCAGCCTCTCGACGAACAGTTGTCTCTCAGTTCCTCTTGTTTTGCTGACCATGTAGGGAACGATAGACGGCGGCGCTGCGGCTAGAGCACCAAGGCGGAGGACGACGTCCCGCACACATACCTGGGTGACGGCGATCCGCTGGTCCCTGATAGGAGATGAATGGATGGGCATAAGGTCTAGTCCTGCAACCTTGTGCTTTCTCGTCCTGTAGGTACCGCTTGAACTCGGCGAGGCAGAGCTTCACCGAGTCCGGATCGTTGGTGTACATCACATTCAACTTGGTGCAACCATAGGACTGAACGGTGAACTTAAAGCGGAATTCCTTGCTGAAGTCCATATCCAGCAGGCTCACCCCTCGAATCGCCATTGGAGTCTTTTCAAGTGAACGAGTGTGTAGGCGGCGGCAGTAGTTCGTTTTTCAGCTCTTGGGGAACTGGATTGAACATTAAACTGAGTGTGTACAGGCGAAAACAGCTACTACCCCTCCCTCGTCCGCTGCACGCCTGGCAGAATATGCACCCTCGGCGCATTCAAACGCCTCCATTAAGAAACCTACTCCGGCCACATGTCGGTTCACGAGCGGGTCTGTATTGGTACAATAATAACAGGAGTTAATGGTCACTTTACTTAGATTTAATTAGCTTTAATAGAAATTTATACTTAAAACAAGCAATGTGTTGGCTCATTCTATCAGTGCCACAGGATCAACATGCATAACAATTAGAATTATTATTCTCAGGACGCACACGATCAGCACATTTTTCACACTTTCACAATGATAATACTACCAAGTTTGAACTATTTGTTATGGTTGTTGTCCTCTGCATCATCATGCCGTGTTTCCCAGCTTGCAAGATTCAGAACAAACAAATAAGATCCGAATAATGAGTACAACAAAGATGCCTACACATCTCATTGATTCCCAGCTTGCAAGATTCAGAACCAACAAATAAGATCCAAATAATAAGTACAACAAAGATGCCTACACATCTTATTGATGCCCAGCTTGCAAGATTCAGAACCAACAAATAAGATTCAAATAATGAGTACAACAAAGATGCCTACACATCTTATTGATTCCTAGCTTGCAAGATTCAGAACCAACCCATTAGAGCCGTTTGATAAAGTGAATGTCGGGATTAAATCCATCTTGGCTAGCCATGTCATACAATCGAAGAACTTCGCGAATGCTCTTGGACGTCACAACATCTGTAGTTGATTATTCCTGTTTGCACAGCACAAACAAGAAGAGCATGATTTCACTTTAATAGTGGCCTCCTTGAACTCAACCTGCAGTCCACTCGGATGAGGCCTGCCTCGAGTTCCATGATTCAATTCATGCGCCTTTGTCTGCAGTTCACCTGAAATGAAGCAAAGATTGCATCATTCAGCTAGCCAGAAGTACTTGCCCTCATGAGCTGGCAGGTTCTTCTTTAGTAGTTGCACTGAAATTGAGGAACATTAAGGTTGGTTGTCCGGCTCATGTAAGGTGCAACTATAATTTTCTTATCCTTTTGTGCAGTCCATTGTGGTGACAGTGATGGCTCATCTTGCAAAGGCTAATAAAATGTTGCACGAGATTACCAGCAGAACTTGACGGAGATTTTGGAAACTCCAATCACCATTTTGTGCAGTTCCACCAAAATTGAGAGATGTTGCCCACGTGACATTTTAGTTGAACTCCACAAGACACTCATTCCAAAAAAAAGTGTTTTGTGCAGTTCACCAAAAGGTCACAATAGCAACAAGGTGAAATGGATATCCCTATCTGCACAAAAAGATAGAAAGTAAATAGTTGCTGGTCAATAAGAATATATGAAACATATACGAAATGAAAAGAAGCATCTTAATTATGTTCATGGCAATCACGCAAGGATAGTAGAAATTTTAAAACGCCAGCAATGCTTCATGTTACCAGAAGCATTACGATCAACAATGAGATTCCTCAAATAGCAGCTAAAGAGTGTCTTGTTTACCAGATACAGTAAATCAATAGCAGCTAAAGAGTTGGTTTAAGGTCATGGGACCGTGGGGACACCAGGACACTCAACAGCGTAAAGGAGCAACTTACTTATCATACTGGGGAAAACAACAGGAGTGCCATTTGTAACACAGATTAATTGCATCTTATCGCTCGAGGCATTAGATTAACAATAACACTGGTTAGACATGCCTCTAAGGTAACAGTGTGATCGCTTCATTTTACATGCGCCCCTACATTAACAACAGCAAAAGTTTGGTATAAGGACATGCGACAGTGGACGCATCAGCACAATGTACCTACAAGGAGGCATAAAGTGGTGGTGCCGAGTTTGTTCATACTATGTGAGAGCAGCAAATCTAATCCTGGAGACCTTTTACTATGTGAGGGCGGCAAACCTAATCCTAGAGACCTTTTACTATGTGAGGGCAGCAAATCTAATCCTGGAGACCTTTTACTATGTGAGGGCAGCAAATCTAATCCTTGAGACCTTTTACTATGCGAGGGCAACAAATCTAATCATGAGACCTTTTACTATGTGAGGGCAGCAATTCTATTCCTCGAGAACTTTTACTATGTGAGGGCAACAAATCTAACCCTGGACATACTCTGTTGACTTGTCCATCAGCCGCCACTTTTTATCCTTTTTTCAACCAATAATAGATCTATTCCTTATCTGTCGGATTTTGGGTTCCGGCAGACCCTTGAGGTTCGAACACTGGGGTGCGCGTGGAGATCTCTCCCCTACCGATCTACATCTGATCCTCTCGTGCGAACTTAGATGAAAATGATGAACAACACAAGAGACACGAGGTTTATACTGGTTCAGGCCACAGTTGTGGTGTAATACCCTACTCCAGTGTGTGGTGTGGTGGATTGCCTCTGGGCTGATGATGGACAGTACAAGGGAAGAACAACCTCGCGAGGGGTGTTCTTGAGCTAGTGCGGTGTGTTCTACTTAGTCTCTACTGGGTTTTCTCTCTCTCTGCTAGTGTTCTACCATATCTCTCTCTTCCTCTTCCTTTGTGGAGGCTAGCTCTCTTTATAGAAGCCCTGGGCCTCTCCCTGAATAATTGAGCAGGAAGGGCGCCAATAATTTTCCATTTTGAAGGGGAACATCTAGTACAAGTTATCCTGACCAAAGATGGTCTTCTGCTGCCAAAAGCACTTGTGATGACGTCGTCTTGGGCTCCACGGTGACCTCCGTCTGGCCGTCCGGCTGGTCTTGGTCTCGTTGCACCAGAATGGTAACCTTTGCCTGATACCTTGGCCTGTGCTTGCCCCCTTTGCACCAAAGGGGAAACAAGGACCCTGTGCAGGCCGGCGCCCACCTGGCACCTGCCTGGCCTTGATCGTCATGGCTTGCGTCACGGGATCCTCGCGAGGTACCCCTACCTTGATCTCTCCGCCTCCTCGCGAGCCTGCCTGATGAGGCTGCCTCTGAGGAAGCTACCTGTCGTCTGCCCGGCAAGGCTTGGCCCCTCGCGAGGGTCTTGAGCTTACATTGATGAAGATGGGCCGCGCTGGGACCCCACTTGAGCCACGCCGCCGGCCACAGGCAGGGAAGTCTGGGGACCCCCATTCCCAGAACGCCGATAGTAGCCCCCAGGCCCAAGGCGCGCCCGGGCTTGCCCTGGCGGGGAAGCGAAGGGGTAAGCGCGAAGCGCTGCGGGCCGCAACAGCCTGCAGTCTTGGGTGCCGCGTGGCGGTTGACTAGACGTGGGCGTATGCGCTTCCCACGATGCCTCGGCACCCGCACGACTTGACAAGTCCCTGCATGCAGAGAAACCGGTCATGATTACCTGTGATCGTGGTGCTCGGCGGTTGGCCTCCTCCCGCTATAAGTACGGGGCTGGGCGAGCCCCTTCAGTCCATCCCTTCTTGCTGCTCCTTTTCTTCTTCTTGGTTAATCGTCGTCCCCATGGGCCCAAAGAGATTCTCGGCCGCGGAGAAAGGAAAGGCCCCCCGGGCAGGGCCTGACCCTCCCCCGACCAAGCGCGGCCGAGGCCGCCCTCGCAAGAACACCACGGTTCCCGTGGTAGCCTCCCGTGGTCATGGAGGCGGTTCCCTGTGTGGTGGTGAGCGCCTGGTTGCTGACGGGGGGCACGCCGTGGGTGTGCGCCCCCCTAGACCATGCTTTCGTTCTATGGAGGTGCTGCCAGAGTTCGTCGTGTGGTCGGCGGACCCATCCAGCACTCGGCTCCAGCTCCCACGTTTCTTGGTAGATGAACTGCCAGCCAGCGCTCGGTGCGGCTTCTGACTCCAGGCAGACGGCTACTGCTGCAGGGCCTCCTGGGCTTCGCTGGAGGTCTCCATCTCTGGGAATGGGGCCCTAACGCGCGGCTGGCAAACGTTTGCCCATGCGCGCGGCCTGGGCCGATGGTGTACCTTGTACTTCAAGTTCGATGGCGACGCCACCCTCTATGTGAGGGTGTTTGGGGAAGATGGTCGCCGTGCCAGGTGCTGCGCTGAAGACGACGACCGCGGCCGCCTGCCCAGCCCCGGCACTGACCAGGATGAAGATGGCGACTGGCGTACAGGCGGCGGTGCTCGGGGTTCGCCAAGTTTCGGCGACTCTCCCTTAGGCAGCAGCTCCTCCAGTGGTGGCCGCGACCAGACCCCGCGCCGTCGCGCCCGCCTGGGTGAAGGCAGCGGGTCCATCCGCCGCCGCGTCCTGGTGAAGCGAGAGGAGGCATCTGCCTGATCCCTAGGAGCAGCTCGATCTTTTGCTGTAGGTTGGTGTTGGACAGGTCGTGTCCATTTTGTTTCCTTCCTTTCCTGCGTAAGAAGAAGGTAGTACAGGGCCCCGTGGGGGCGTGTTAGAACTATTGCTATCAAGTGTCGTGTTGCTTTTGCCATTTCTGTGCTATGTACCGTGCTGCGTGTCCATGTGCGGGAGCCATTTGAGCTTGGTGGAGCTTGATGCGGCCCTCGCCTCCGGAGGCTGAGGCCTCACCGTGCACTTCATGCCCTGCAAGGATTAGTTAGAGGGGTAGCTTACGGTCTTGGTTGTGGGGGCGATCAGCCTAGGTCCTGCGCTCGTGTCACGATGCCCGTGGGGCACGGACTAGGAGGGGTGCTCCCATAGAGGACTTGGATAGGGAAGCTCCAAACGATCGGGGCAGAAAACACTCGCGAGGGCGCCAGTGACTCCCTCGCGAGACTTGTGCGAGAGAAAACGAGGCAAGCGAGCGAGAAAGACAAAGAGTCACAACCCAGGAATGCCAACAACTCCAATAAGACTTCAAACAGGAATAAACATGCCAACTGCAGAAAGCAAATGCAAAAGCCGCGTCTGACACCTATTTTAGTCTTCGACGTCTTCTCACCAGCACGGAGCTAAGTGTTGCCACTGGGCGTGGGCAGGAGCCCCCAAGGCCCAAGGGCGGCACTCCGGAGACTCCGGGGCGTGTACAACCCCACTCATTATTATGTGAGAGTGTCATAGGCGGCGAGCTTCACAGGCCTTTGCCTTCTTCACAGGCATCGGGCCTTTCCCAAAACGCGATAGCTTCACAGGCATTGGCCTTCTTCATAGGCACTGGCCTTTTCCAAAATGCAGCGGCTTCATAGGCATTCGCCTTCTTCACAGGCACCGGGCCTTTTCCAAAACACAGCGGCTTCACAGGCATTCGCCTTCTTCACAGGCACCGGGCCTTTTCCAAAACGCAGCGGCTTCACAGGCATTCGCCTTCTTCACAGGCACCGGGCCTTTTCCAAAACGCAGTGGCTTCACAAGCATTCGCCTTCTTCACAGGCACCGGGCCTTTTCTAGGCGTTAGGCCTCGCTCAGGGATAGAACCTCCGGAGATGTTGAATGTTCCACGCGTTCTGGATGGGTACCCCTTCGTGGTCTCCAAGCACGCGGAGCCAGGCCTAGAGACATGAAGAACCATGAACGGGCCCTCCCACATGGGAGAGAGCTTCTGCAGCCCCTCCCTGAGAGAACCCGTCTGAGCACAAGATCCCCTACCTCAAGAGTTCTGGGGCATATGTTGCGGCAGTGGTATCGTCGCAACGCCTGTTGATACCTTGCCGCTCGCAGCACGGCTTCTCGACAGCGTTCCTCCCCCAGCACGAGATCCGTCCCCCGCATGGCGTCCTGCTGCGTCTCGTCGAACGCCAGGACCCGTGCGGAGCGACGCCTGACCTCGTGAGGGAAGACAGCCTCTGCTCCGTCGACGAGGAAGAACGGGGTCTCGCCAGTCGGTTTTGGTCGCAGTTGTGCGGATTGACCACAGCACGGACTGGAGCTCGTCGTACCAGCCCCTGCCACAGGCCACCAGCTTCTTCTTGAAGGTCCTGGCTTTGAGGCCCCTCAGGACCTCTACGTTGGCCCGCTTGGCCTGGCTGTTGCTCCGGGGGTGTGCTACCGAAGCGTAGCATATATGCGTTCCAAGTTTAGCGCAGTACATTTTGAAGAGATTACTGGTGAATTGCGAACCGTTGTCGGTGATGATGCGGTTGGGCACCCCAAATCGGCTCACGAGGCCCTTGATGAATTTGACTGCTGAGCCTGCCGGGATTGTGCGGACGGCTTCCACCTCAGCCCACTTGGTGAATTTGTCCACGGCGACGTAGAGGTAGCGATAGCCCCCTGGCGCACGAGGAAACGGGCCCAGAATGTCAAGCCCCCAAACTGCGAACAACCATGAGAGGGGCATAGTCTGTAGACCCCCCGCAGGCTGACGGATCTGCTTAGCATGAAACTGGCAGGCCTCGCAATCCTTCACAAGCTTAACGGCGTCGTTGAGTGCTGTGGGCCAATAGAATCCACTACGGAACGCCTTGCCGATGAGGGTCCGTGAGCACGAGTGGTGCCCGCAGTCTCCGCCGTGTATGTCCGCCAGTAGCTCCTTCCCTTGCTCTTGGGAGATGCAGCATAGGGACATGTCATTTGGTCGCTTCCTGTAGAGCTCGCCATCCTGCATGCAATAAGCCATGGCCTGCCGCGCCACACGCTCCGCCTCCTCCTCATTCTCCGGTAGAGTCCCTTGCATGAGGTAGCTCTTGAGCTCCGGGATTGAACACCCTTACTGAAGCTCTAATGCCAGGAGCAGTCGTGCCCCTGAGGCTGGGCCGCAGACCGGGGCTCCTGAGGTAGGCGGCTGGGGGAGCTCCTCCCTTGGTTGTGCCATGCTCGACAGCGATGGCGCCGCCGAGGGTTCGAAGAGCCGCTCCTCAAAGACGCCAGGCTCCTGAGGCAACTGCCTAGATGCCCTCTTGGCAATGTCGTCAGCCTCCTGATTGGTGCCGCGAGGCACATGCTGCAACTCTAGTCCCCAGAACTGTTTCTGCATCTTGCAGACCTCAGCGAGGTAGGCTTCCATGTGCTCGTCCTTTGGCTCGTATATCTTGTTGCAGAATTTGACGAGGAGCTGCGAATCGCCCTTGATGATGAGGCGCTTCACCCCTAAGGCAGTTGCGGCCTTCAAGCCTGTTATTGGGCCTTCGTACTCCGCTATGTTGTTGGAGACCTTTTCTCCGTGCTGGAAGCAAAGTTGCACAGCGTAGAAGAGTTTGTCCTCGGTAGGGGATACGATCACTGCGCCAGCTCCCGCACCATGTCGGGAGAACGCCCCATCAAAGTACATGACCCAGCCATCCGGTGCTTCACTTCCCAGTGAAAGTGATCTGTCTTCGCCTGCCTCGAGACCCGACGCTTCTGCCCATTCTGCCACGAAATCCGCTAGCGCGGCTCCCTTGATGACTCTGGTCATACTGAATTCTAGCTGAAATGCCTGTAGCTCCATGTTCCATTCCGCAACCCTTCCAGCTTAGTTGGGGCTCCTGAGTACCCTCTCCAAGGGGTATGCCGAGACAACCTTGATGGGGTGGCCTTGGAAGTAGTGCCATAGCTTGCATGAGGCCACCAATAGCGCGAGGAGGAACTTTTGAGGCATGGGGTACCGCGCCCTCGCATCCTGTAGCACTGTGTTGACGAAATACACGGGGTGCTCGACGAGGTTGAGGGTGCTGGCACTGCTTGTGCCCTCCAGAGATCGAGGCGTCTCTTGAGACGACGAAGCTCCCAGTGCTTGGTCGCCTGAAGGGGCCTGTCCTGCTACGGGTGCGTTCTCCTGCCATGGCTGTTCCTTTCCGGCTGCGGCCTTGGCACAGCGCTCCTCCCTGACCACTACCAGGGCTGCGCTAGCGGAGTAGGGCGTGGCCGCAAGGTAGAGCACCAGGGGCTCCCGAGGTCGCGGAGCTACCATCACTGGTGGACTGGTAAGGTACCTCTTGAGGTCTTGGAATGCCTTGTCGGCCTCTTCAGTCCATTCGAAGGGGCCCTTTTTCTTTATCAGCTTGAAGAAGGGCAGCGCTCGTTCCCCCAGCTTGGAGATGAAACGCCCCAGCGCAGTTACACACCCGGTGAGCTTCTGCATTTCTCTGAGGGTCCTTGGTAGGCTCATGTCTTCGACTGCCTTGACCTTCTCCAGGTTGGCCTTGATGCCCCTGCAGGATATGAGGAAACCCAGGAGCTTGCCTGAGGGGACTCCAAACACGCACTTCTCCGGGTTGAGCCGTAGGTCCACTTTGTTGAGGCTCGCGAAGGTTTCTTCCAGGTCCTGTATCAGGGTCCTTGCCTCAAGAGACTTCACCACAATGTCATCGACATAAGCTTCTGCGTTCCTCCCGAGCTGCCGGCCTAAGACGATGTGCATCAGCCGCTGAAAGGTCGCGTCTGCATTGCGCAACCCAAACTGCATGCATGTATAGCAGTACACTCCACACGGGGTCTGGAAGGCCGTCTTCTCCACGTCTTCTACCGCCATCTTGATCTGGTGATAGCCCGAGAAGGCATCTAGGAAGCACAATAGGTCACACTCTGTGGTAGAGTCGACTATCTGGTCAATGCGGGGGAGCGGAAATGGATCCTGCGGGCAGGCCTTGTTGAGGTTGGTGAAGTCGACGCACATGCGCTCCTTTCCTCCCTTTTTCGGCACAACGACCGGATTAGCCAGCCAATCAGGGTAGCGGACCTCGCGGATAACTCCGGCCGCCTCTAGCTTCTGGGTATCTTGAACGATGAAAGCTTGTTTCTCAGTAGACTGCTGCCTTGCCTTCTGCTTCACGATGCGCACATTGGGGCACACGTTGAGATGATGCTCAATCACTTCCCTTGGGACCCCTGCTAACTGATCAGGTTCCCATGCAAACACCTTCTTGCTCGCAAGCAGGAAACCGATCAGGGCTTTCTCTTTCTCGGGCTCGAGGTTGGCCCCTATGGTGAAGGTGGCGCTAGCGGACCCATCCTTGTCGACTGGTACCTGCTTGGTTTCTGCCTTGTCTTGGGTGAACAGTTGCTTCTTTTTAGCCGGCGCAGCCCCCTTGGGCTCAAGGGCATCGGTGACAGTGGGCTGCGCCACCGCGGCCGCCCTAAAAACAAGCTGGAGCACCTGCAGCGCATCCCTTGTGTCTCCTGACACGGTGAGGACGCCGCTGCTCCCAGGCATCTTCATGAGGTTGTACGCCAGGTGAGTTGCTGCCATGAACCGAGCCAGGGCCGGATAGCCGAGGATGGCGTTGCAGGGGAGGACGATGGGCGCGATGTCGAAGTCGATCAGCTCCGTGCGGAAGTTGTGACAGGTGCCGAAGGTCACTGGAGGCGGATCTGCCCCAAGGAGGCGGTGGAACCGGCTCCGACGCCCGAGAAAGGACTGCTGGGTCAGAGCCACTCCAGCGCCACGTGGAGGAGGCTGAAGGCCTCCACTGAGAGCATGTTGAGGCCGGCACCACCGTAGATGAGGGTCCTGGTGACGGCCACTCGGCAGATGGTGGGGGTGCACAGCATCGGGAGCGCGCCCGAACATATGGGGTTGAAGGGTTGGTCCTCCGAGTCGAAGGTTAGATCGGCCTCGGGCGCCACCCAGCCCGGGGGGGCTTCTCGGTGTTTGGAGGCGGTGCTGATCCGGCGGGTGAATGGCTTGACGTGATGGCTCGAGGGTGGTGCCTGGGAGCCACCTAGGAGAGCCGCGATGACGGGCGGCACTGGTGCGGTGAAACGGGTGAGGAAGAGGTCGCGCAGCTCCTCCCAGGAGGTGACAAAGGCCTTTGGCAGGTGAAGGAGCAACGCGTGCGGGATGCCGGTGAGGGCCATGGGTAACCAGTTGGCCATCACCCAATCGTCGCCCCCGGCTCCGAGGACGGCCTCCTCGTACGCCAGCAGGAAAATCATCGGGTCCATCGCGCCGTCATAGCGCGGCGGCATCTCGGGCCAGAACTTGCATGGCCACTGCACCTATCGCAAGGCGGGGGCCAAGGCCCGGAGCCCCCTGGCCCCAGTGTCGGCATCCGTTGCGGGAGCGGGCGGCGCGTTGTCTGCCATGAGGGCGGGATGCGATGTCGAGGGAGAGCGGGTCGTCAGGAGGGAGGACTCCGGTGCACCCCTACCTGGCGCGGGAAATGTCGGATTTCGGGTTCCGGCAGACCCTTGAGGTTTGAACACTAGGGTGCGCGTGGAGATCTCTCCCCTACCAATCTACGTCTGATCCTCTCGTGCGAACTAAGGTGAAAATGATGAACAACACAAGAGACACGAGGTTTATACTGGTTCGGGCCACCGTCGTGGTGTAATACCCTGCTCCATTGTGTGGTCTGGTGGATTGCCTCTGGGGCTGATGATGGACAGTACAAGGGAAGAACAGCCTCGCGAGGGGTGTTCTACTTAGTCTCTACTGGGTTTTCTCTCTCTCTGCTAGGGTTCTACCAGATCTCTCTTCCTCTTCCTTTGTGGAGGCTAGCTCTATTTATAGAGGCCCTGGGCCTCTCCTCGGATAATTGAGCGGGAAGGGCGCCAACAATTGGCCATTTTGATAGGGAACATCTAGTACAAGTTATCCTGACCAAAGGTGGTCTTCGGCTGCCAAAAGCACTTGTGATGACGCCATCTTGGGCTCCACGGTGACCTCCGTCCGGCCGTCCGGCTGGTCTTGGTCTCGTTGCACCGGAATGGTAACCTTTGCCTGATACCTTGGCCTGTGCATGCCCCCTTTGCACTAAAGGGGAAACAAGGACCCTATGCAGGCCAACGCCCGCCTGGCGCCCGCCTGGCCTTGATCGTCATGGCTTGCGTCATGGGATCCTCGCGAGGTACCCCTGCCTTGATCTCTCTGCCTCCTCGCGAGCCTACCTAATGAGGCTGCCTCTGAGGAAGCTTCCTGTCGTCCGCCCCGCGAGGCTTGGCCCCTCGCGAGGGTCTTGAGCTTGCGTTGATGAAGATGGGCCGCGCTGGGCCCCCACTTGAGCCACGCCGCCAGCCGCAAGTAGGCAAGTCTGGGGACCCCCGTTCCTAGAACACCGATAGTAGCCCCCGGGCCCAAGGCGCGCCCGGGCTTGGCCTGGCGGGGAAGCGAAGGGTAAGCGCGAAGCGCCGCAGGCCCCAACAGCATGCAGCCTTGGGTGCCACGTGGCGGTTCACTAGACGTGGGCGTATGCGCTTCCCACGATGCCTCGGCGACCGCACGACTTGACAAGTCCCTGCATGCAGAGAAATCGGTCATGATTACATGTGATCGTGGTGCTCGGCAGTTGGCCTCCTCCGGCTATAAGTACGGGGCTGGGCGAGCCCCTTCAGTCCATCCCTTCTTGCTGCTCCTTTTCTTCTTCTTGGCTAATCGCCGTCCCCGTGGCCCCAAAGAGATTCTCGGCCACGGAGAAAGGAAAGGCCCCTTGGGCAGGGCCTAACCCTCCCCCGACCAAGCGCGGCCGAGGCCGCCCTCGCAAGGACACCACGGTCCCCGTGGTAGCCTCCCGCGGTCATGCAGGCGGTTCCCTGCGTGGTGGTGAGTGCCTGGTTGCTGACGGGGGGCATGCCATGGGTATGCGCCCCCCTAGACCATGCTTCCGCTCTGCGGAGGTGCTGCCAGAGTTCGTCGTGAGGTCGGCGGACCCATCCAGCACTCGGCTCCAGCTCCCATGTTTCTTCGTAGATGATCTACCGGCCAGCGCTCGGTGCGGCTTGTGGCTCCAGGCAGACGGCTGCTGCTTCAGGGCCTCCTGGGCTTCGCTGGAGGTCTCCGTCTCTAGGACCGGGGCCCTGACGCTCGGCTGGCAAACGTATGCCCGCGCGCGCGGCCTAGGTGGGTGGTGTACCTTGTACTTCAAGTTCGATGGCGACGCCACCCTCTACGTGAGGGTGTTTGGGGAAGATGGTCGTCGTGCCAGGTGCTGCCCTGAAGACGACGACCGCGGCCGCCTGCCCAACCCCGGCACTGACCAGGATGAAGATGGCGACTGGCGTACCGGCGGCGGTGCTCGGGACTCTCCCTCAGGCAGCAGCTCCTTCAGCGGTGGCCGCGACCAGCCCTCGCGTCGTCCCGCCCGCCTGGGTGAAGGCAGCGGGTCCACACGCCGCCGCGCCCTGGTGAGAGAGGAGGCGTCCGCCTGATCCCCAGGAGAAGCTCGAGCTTTTTCTGTACATTGGTGTTGGACAGGTCCTGTCCATTTTGTTTCCTTCCTTTCCTGCGTAAGAAGAAGGTAGTACAGGGCCTCGTGGGGGTGTGTTAGAACTATTGATGTCAAGTGTCGCATTGCTTTTGCCATTTCGGTGCTATGTTCCGTGCTGCGTGTCCATGTGCGGGAGCCATTTGAGCTTGGTGGAGCTTGACGCGGCCCTCGCCTCCGGTGGCTGAGGCCTCGCCGTGCACTTCATGCCCTGCAAGGATTAGTTAGAGGGGTAGCTTACGGTCTTGGTTGTGGGGGCGATCAGCCTAGGTCCTGCGCTCGCGTCGCGATGCCCATGGGGCACGGGCTGAGAGGGGTGCCCCCGCAGAGGACTTGGATAGGGAAGCTCCAAACAATCGGGGCAGAAAACACTCGCGAGGGCGCCCGTGACTCCCTCCCGAGACTTGTGAGAGACAAAACGAGGCAAGCGAGCGAGAAAGACAAAGAGTCACAAGGCAGGAACGCCAACAACTCCAAAAACTTCAAATGGGAATAAACACGCCAACTGCAGAGAGCAAATGAAAAAGCCATGTCTGGCACCTATTCTAGTCTTTGACGTCTTCTCACCAGCGCGGAGCTAAATGCTGCCACTGGGCGTGGGCAAGAGCCCTCGAGGCCCAAGGGCGGCACTCCGGAGACTCCGGGGCGTGTACAGCCCCACTCATTATTACATGAGAGTGTCACGGGCGGCGAGCTTCACAGGCACTGGGCCTTTCCCAAAACGTGATAGCTTCACAGGCATTGGCCTTGTTCACAGGCACCGGGCCTTTTCCAAAACGCAGCGGCTTCATAGGCATTCGCCTTCTTCACAGGCACCAGGCCTTTTCCAAAACGCAGCGGCTTCACAGGCATTTGCCTTCTTCATAGGCACCGGGCCTTTTACAAAGCGCAATGGCTTCACAGGCATTCGCCTTCTTCACAGGCACCGGGCCTTTTACAAAACGCAGCGGCTTCACAGGCATTCGCCTTCTTCACAGGCACCGGGCCTTTTCCGAAACGCAGCGGCTTCACAGGCATTCGCCTTCTTCATAGGCACCGGGCCTTTTCTAGGCGTTAGGCCTCGCTCAGGGATAGAACCTCCAGAGATGTTGAATGTTCCACGCGTTCTGGATGGGTACCCCCTCCGTGGTCTCCAAGCGTGCGGAGCCAGGCCTAGAGACATGAAGAACCTTGAACGGGCCCTCCCACATGGGAGAGAGCTTCTGCAGCCCCTCCCTGAGAGAACCCGTCTGAGCACGAGATCCCCTACCTCAAGAGTTCTGGGGCATATGTTGCGGCAGTGGTATCGTCGCAGCGCCTGTTGATACCTTGCCGCTCGCAGCACAACTTCTCGACGGCGTTCTTCCCCCAGCACGAGATCCGTCCCCTGCATGGTGTCCTGCTGCGTCTCGTCGAACGCCAGGACCCGTGCCGAGCGACGCCTGACCTCGTGAGGGAGGATAGCCTCTGCTCCATAGACGAGGAAGAACGGGGTCTCTCCAGTCGGTTTGGTCGCAGTTGTGCGGATTGACCACAGCACGGACTGGAGCTCGTCGTACCAGCCCCTGCCGCAGGCCTCCAGCTTCTTCTTGAAGGTCCTGGCTTTGAGGCCCCTCAGGACCTCCGCGTTGGCCCGCTCGGCCTGGCCGTTGCTCCGGGGGTGTGCTACCGAAGCGTAGCATATCTGCGTTCCAAGGTTAGCATAGTACGTTTTGAAGAGATTACTGGTGAATTGCGAACCGTTGTCGGTGATGATGCGGTTGGGCACCCCAAATTGGCTCACGAGGCCCTTGATGAATTTGACCGCTGAGCCTGCCGGGATTGTGCAGACGACTTCCACCTCAGCCCACTTGGTGAATTTGTCCACGGCGACGTAGAGGTAGCAATAGCCCCTTGGCGCCCGAGGAAATGGTCCCAGAATGTCGAGCCCCCAAACTGCGAACGGCCATGAGAGGGGTATAGTCTGTAGACCCCCCGCAGGCTGATGGATTTGCTTAGCATGAAACTGGCAGGCCTCGCTAGCCTTCACAAGCTCACCGGCGTCATTGAGTGCTGTGGGCCAATAGAATCCACTACGGAACGCCTTGCCAATGAGGGTCCGTGATGACGAGTGGTGCCCGCAGTCTCCGCCGTGTATGTCCGCCAGTAGCTCCTTCCCTTGCTCTCGGGAGATGCAGCGTAGGGACATGTCATTTGGTCGCTTCCTGTAGAGCTCGCCATCCTCGATGCAATAAGCCGTGGCCTGCCGCGCCACACGCTCCGCCTCCTCCTCATTCTCCGGCAGAGTCCCTTGCATCGGGTAGTTCTTGAGCTCCGGGATCCTACACTCTTCGTGAGACTCTAACGCCAGGTGCAGGCGTGCCCCTAAGGCTGGGCCGCAGACCGAGGCTCCTGAGGTAGGCGGCTGAGGGAGCTCCTCCCTTGGTTGTGCCGTGCTCGATAGCGATAGCACCGCCAAGGGTTTGAAGAGTTGCTCCTTAAAGACGCCAGGCTCCTGAGGCAGCCGCCTAGATGCCCTCTTGGCAATGTCGTCAGCCTCCTGATTGGTGCCGCGAGGCACATGCTACAACTCCAGTCCCCAGAACTGTTTCTCCATCTTGCGGACCTCGGTGAGGTAGGCTTCCATGTGCTCGTCCTTTGGCTCGTATATCTTGTTGGAGAAGTTCACGAGGAGCTGCGAATCGCCCTTGATGATGAGGCGTGACAGTATCCTGGACTAGGGGGCACTCGCCACATCATCTGTCGATCTGTTAGATTGGGCCGAGAACCCCCATGGCCGTATACTCACGGGCCAGTTCGGACAGCTGCCGCATACATGGAAGATTCTACACGACTTGGTGATCAAGACAAGGACTCCTCCCCACCGGCGTATTCGGCTAGGACTCTTTTTATCCTAGGCCTCTGGTGCATTATATAAACCGAGGCCAGGCTAGTCGATAGACATATACATAAAATCATACCATAGGCTAGCTTCTAGGGTTTAGCCTCCTTGATCTCGTGGTAGATCTACTCTTGTACTACCCATATCGTCAATATTAACCAAGCAGGACGTAGGGTTTTACCTCCATCAAGAGGGCCCGAACCTGGGTAAAATATCGTGTTCCCTGCCTCCTGTTACCATCCGGCCTAGATGCATAGTTCGGGACCTATTACCTGAGATCCGCCGGTTTTGACACCGACATTGGTGCTTTCATTGAGAGTTCCGTTGTGTGATCGACAAAAGGATCGATGGTTCGCCTGCAGATCAACTGCGACTTCGGCGTCTTCGCCACCAGTTCGACTGGTCACCTTGGTTTGACCAAGAATTGCGCCCCGTGTTTGGATCACCATGTTCGGACGAGGGCCTTCATAAAACATCAACTCCGATCTCTATCAAGATCACGGAGGAATCATCTATGGAGCTCAGGGGCTCAACGTCAACATTGCCCTCAAGCGACCGCGCTGTTTTTTCGGACAGCGAACTCGTATCTGCCGCCACCACCTCCTCGAGTATCGCTCTGGTGGAATTGTGCGGAATTGAGTCTATAACAACCCTGGAAAATTTCGTCGAGTTTCGACGGAGGAATCTCTGGCAATCCACGATATACCGGAGCCCTGTCAAATCTGGACGAGAATTTGGATGAGTTTAGGGCGTGGTGTCCAGCTTCTAGGTCGGACGTCCTTTGGAAGATCCAACCGTTGATCGGCTGCGGAATTCCTATATCTACCACCTCTCAAAATTTCAACTCGATCCGACCGTCCAAACTCCGAGAACCTTCCGATTAGTGCATCACTTTTCAGATCTCTTTTCTGCGTGAAAATGATTCCGACCCGAGTTCATCTTTTTTATGAACGGGATTTCGGACATCCCTTTTGAAGGAAGTTTTATATGGGGTATTGTGTTTTGTTCCCGAACACATCCCACTAACTTTAAGATCTTTTGAACATGACCTTCAACATCATGCTGGTGTCAAACCAGTCCGGCAATATTACTCCACGGCTGCCGACCTGCGCTAGACACATTGTCACTTTAGCTGAGCTCAACTTCTTCGGATCATCATCTCGGCAAGGCGAACAAGAGTCCGGCATCGCGAAGGATAAATCATCACCAACATCGCCGCCCCACGGATTACACGGAGCGGGCATACCGGCATCGCCGCACGATCACTTCATCAAGCCGGCATCAACCACGTCACGACCTGCATCGGCAGGGCCGCACTATTGCTTATTCAAGCTGGTGTCCATCACGCCGACCTACTTCGACTCATCGGCTGACACCGAGGCTTCGACATCTCGGCTGGACCGGGGGCTTCACCATCTCTTCATCAACCTACTCCAGAGACTTCGACGTCACTAGCCGACCAGCTCCGTCATGTTAGCTGGACCGAGGGCTTTGCCTCGGTGAGCCAACCTTTGCAAGCATCGCCATACCATCGCTTTATCGCCCATCAGGCAATGGGTGTGCGGATTGAGTCCCAATTTTGGGGATCACCTTTCTTCGGATTGCTACAACAAATAAACCAGGTGCTATTAATCCTAGTATTTTTTGCTTGTTTGGGTTTATTTTCCCAAGGAATTATTACTCTGTTTTGTCCATCATCTGTACGCAGGTCTATCAAATGATGGACGCATTAACGATGGTCGCGTGGTGGTTCGGTCAGTTTCCGTACATAGTCCGGCGAACGCCGCATCCGGAACTCTGACCGACCTATGAATCCAGGCTTTGCCACGCCTTTACCGCATCATGCCGACGCCCTGGGTCGACAATGACTTTGGCGCCAGGCCATATTTCTTTTATTACTCACTTTGCATAAATTATTTATTATGCAACGATTTTTTAATTATTATTATTACTATTATCTCCGGTTTGCACTATTTTTTGTGCACAAGAAAACGATCCGGGGACTTCGTCGTCACTCTGTCGGTCTGCACTGACCGTGCTATGTCACCACTTCGGCGTGTCGAGCTCTTCGCTCCGCCACCTCGGGACTGGCTTGTGGGATGGAACCTTGTCCCGCATCAAGCTCGGACCGCGTCATCAATGCCGAACACATTAACCAGCTAAGTCACTTTCATGCTCAAAGTTTTTATTTTTAACTTGTGTTCAGTTCGACCAAGCATTATACTTTTTTGGAAAAAAGTTGCTTGTAAAAAATTTCCCTGTCCAAACATTGTTTGTGACGCATAAATTCAAATACCCAATTCATTTGGGGGCTTCCTTCATGAAGCTTTTCGACTTGCATATGATTATACTTGTACGGCTTCGCTCCTTGTTCGTGTATTACGCCACAATATGCACCATATTGACTTAAGCGATTTGCAAGTTGGGTTGCCTCGCTCCTGTGTTTACCCCTATGTTCCCGATTGTTCGGCTAGGGAGTAAAGGGAGCACCTCTGCGATTGTCACGATCGGGTCGCCCGAGCCGAACCTCAGACTGGGTGAAGCCGAAAGCTAGCGCTCTTATAGTTTTCAATGATGGTCGGCACACAATGGAACTCATGAGTACAAAAAATCTGTTGCACAAGTCTCATAATAACAATGAGCACCGAAGAAAGGTATCGGTGGGGGTACTATTTTCTTCGAAGATGCTTCTTACCCTTCACGGTAATATAGCATAAGTTCCCTGAGCGCGCTTTGTCTGTTACAGCCTTATGGCCTGATTGCCTGGTTATTGGAAACACCATCGATATTCTCGACCGATGGAGTACATAACACTTTTTGGTCCTTGACCAAAGAGGGAGAAGCTGACGATCGGTTAAGACGCGTTTAAAGTTCGGTTGAACATAGATATGATATAAGTGCTTTGGTACATGCAATCATTCTTCTACCCAAGCCACATGGGGGCTCTTAAGTTTATTTGAGCCGTTTTATAATAAGTGTTCTTCTTCTTAGTCGTTGCAAAGTTTTATTATTATTATTATTTATCACTCCTTTTTTCGACACGAGTGTGCGGTCACTAGCCGGGGAGCCTAATTTCTCTCTCAAAACCGCTAGAGTTTAGTTTGCTAAACTGGCCTGATGAGAAGTACTCCACCCTCGGGATAGGAGGTTGAAGCTGTAGGCTGACCCGCTCGAAGTCTTGAGATAGGATGTATCATGTTAAAGCACGACACAAGCACTTCTTTTTTCTAAGACCAACTTTCGGATTGGCACCGAACACTTGATATTGTTCGGACGTCATGTTTTTACCGACATTTCTTGGTTTTCCAAGCTTTTTGGCACTTTTAAACTATTTGTGCTTTTCCAGCATTAGTCTCGCAGTGCAACGCCGGACACCTTTAGGGATTCGGCAAAAAACATTCTTAGATATTGCTATATATGCATCGGTTTCGAATTGTGTCTTCGGTCAATAGTTAGGTTGCCCGGCTCCTGCACTTGCTTCCTACGTTCCGTTTTGTTCGGCTAGGCGTGCAAAGGGAGAACCACTGTGATTGTGCTTCCAGCTCACACGGTTAAGCACCTTAGTGGAGAAAGCTGAAAACTGACTTTCACAATAAGCGTAAACTGGTCAGCGATCCGATGACTATGTTAAATTATGGGCCGTTCATAACATTGGCCGAAGTGTTTACGGCTTGACCCCGACTGTCGCCAAACACTACCGGGTCTATTAACTGGCCTCCCAAAACTAAATCCTCAATATTTTGCTCTTACATTAGAGCTAAGGTTTAATGATCATGCTTAGCATGACAACCCAAAGAAAGGAACCAATAGCGGGACTATTTTCTTTGGAAGACATTTCTTCTGTTAAATAGTAATATAACTCACTGCGTACCTTTGTTTATAAAACCGTATGGCCAGATTGCCTTGTTTGTTGTAAATCTTTGCCCTCATAAAGGCTTTATAAAGTAGGACAAACACTCCTCGGCTACTGGCCGAAGAGGTGGAAGCCGATGGTCGGTCAACAAGGTTTTGTACAATGCGGATCCGAGCATTAATGACGTAATGTACTTGGATACATAGAGTCATTACACATAATTTGTGATTTTACTATGGATATTGATCCTTAATTCGGCCACCCGTGCCCGCATTAAGGCTCGGGGGCTACTGGGCTTCGGGCTTATTATTTACAAATATTAAAGGGGCACATTGATCCCCTGATCTGGTTGTACCACCCGACCAGTGTCTCGGGGCCTACTGCATTGCTTGTCCAATGCAGAAAATTTTATGTGCAATATAGTTTCCGAGGAGATTTTGATCCTCAGGTTGGTCGCCCGCACCCAACCTGAGTCTCGAAGACTGAGCACGCCGCTTTTAGTGTCCCAAAGTATTCTGCCGAGCTTGGACTTGATCCTCAGGCCGATTTTGCAAATCAACCTGAGTCTCAGCGGCTACTGGGATCAGCGGTCTTACGTCATCCTTCAGGTGCATCTCAGGTTTTAGACCGATACACACCTTGAGGGCTACTGGCTATATATCTCGGCAGAGAATAAATTGCACCAATAAAAAATATTCACAAAAATCGGCCCACATTCGGGGTGGTGCACCCCCTCGGAAGCAGTCCGGCATAAAGCTCGGGCCCTAGTGGCTGGCTACATAGAGGGCATTTCCAGCATTAAGCTCGGCTAAACTCCTTCATCTTTTTTGGACCAAGATGATCTATGACATCTTGGATATAGTCTGGCGTTGGAGCTTCGACACAGTACGGCGTTGGAGCTCGGATATATCTCGGCGTTGGAGCTCGGAAGCAGTCCGGCATTAGTGCCCGGCTGCAATAGATACGTCGAATGCTATCCGGTGTTAGAGCTCGGACGCAAGAGGACACTGCCTCCCGGGAACAACTTCAAACCCGAGGTGTGGCATAAAAATAACAAGGCATTGATAAAGGCCGGAAACTTAAAGGGGCTCCTCAGATACCCGACGTGTAAACTCGTCAAATGCATTTCGGCGATCCTCAAGATCGAAGATGGGAAGATTTGTTGAACCAGTTTCCAAGACCGACAACCGAAGATGAAGAATAGTTCAGAAGAATCGAGGAGCGTCTCTAACTTGAAGACCGGTTCAGGGGGCTACTGACGGTATCCTGGACTAGGGGGTACTCACCACGTCATCTCCCGATCTGTTAGATTGGGCCGAGAACCCCCATGGCCGTATACTCACGGGCCAGTTCGGACAGCTGCCGCATACATGGAAGATTCTACAAGACTTGGTGATCAAGACAAGGACTCCTCCCCACCGGCATATTCGGCTAGGACTCTTGTTATCCTAGGCCTCTGGTGCATTATATAAACCGAGGCCAGGCTAGTCGATAGACATATACATACAATCATACCATAGGCTAGCTTCTAGGGTTTAGCCTCCTTGATCTCGTGGTAGATCTACTCTTGTACTACCCATATCATCAATATTAACCAAGCAGGACATAGGGTTTTACCTCCATCAAGAGGGCCCGAACCTGGGTAAAATATTGTGTTCCCTGCCTCTTGTTACCATTCGGCCTAGACGCACAGTTCGGGACCTACTACCCGAGATCCGCCGGTTTTGACACCGACAAGGCGCTTCACCCCTAAGGCAGTGGCAGCCTTCAAGCCTGCTATTAGGCCTTCGTACTCTGCTATGTTGTTGGAGACCTTTTCTCCATGCTGGAAGCAAAGTTGCACGGCGTAGTAGAGTTTGTCCTGGGTAGGGGATACGAGCACTGCGCCAGCTCCCACATCGTGTCGGGAGAACGCCCCATCAAAGTATATAACCCAGCCATGCGGTGCTTCACTTCCCGGGGAAAGTGATCGGTCTTCGTCTGCCTCGACACCCGACGCTTCTGCCCATTCTGCCATGAAATCCGCTAGCGGGGCTCCCTTGATGACTCTGGTCGTATTGAGTTCTAGCTGAAATGCCTTTAGCTTGATGTTCCATTCAGCAACCCTTCAAGCTGAGTTGGGGCTCCTGAGTACCCTCTCCAAGGGGTATGCCGAGACGACCTTGATGGGGTGGCCTTGGAAGTAGCGCCGCAGCTTGCGTGAGGCCACCAATAGCGCGAGGAGGAGCTTTTGAGGCATGGGGTACCGCGCCCTCACGTCCCATAGCACTGTGCTGACGAAATACACGGGGTGCTCGACGAGGTTGAGGGTGCTGGCACTGCTTTCGTCCTCTAGAGGTCGAGGCGTCTCTTGAGACGACGGAGCTCCCAGTGCTTGGTCGCCTGAAGGGGCCTCTCCTGCTCCAGGTGCGTTCTCCTGCCATGGATGTTCCTTTCCAGCTGCAGTTGCGGCCTTCGTGAGGCCCTCCTAGCTCTGCTTCGCTTCAGTTCGGACGGTTGATGCGGCCTTGGCACAGCGCTCCTCCCTGACCGCTACCAGGGCTGCGCTAGCGGAGTAGGGGGTGGCCGCAAGGTAGAGCACCAGGGGCTCCCGAGGTCGCGGAGCTACCATCACTGGTGGACTGGTAAGGTACCTCTTGAGGTCTTGGAATGCCTTGTCGGCCTCTTCAGTCCATTCGAAGGGGCCCTTTTTCTTCATCAGCTTGAAGAAGGGCAGCGCTCGTTCCCCCAGCTTGGAGGTGAAACGCCCCAGCGCAGTTACACGCCCGGTGAGCTTCTGCATTTCTCTGAGGGTCCTTCGCAGGCTCATGTCTTCGACTGCCTTGACCTTCTCCGGGTTGGCCTCGATGCCCCTGTGGGATACGAGGAAATCCAGGAGCTTGCCTGAGGGGACTACAAACACACACTTCTCCAGGTTGAGCCATAGGTCCACTTCATTGAGGCTCATGAAGGTCTCTTCTAGGTCCTGTATCAGGGTCCTTGCCTCATGAGACTACACCACAATGTCATCGACGTAAGCTTCTGCGTTCCTCCCGAGGTGCCGGCCTAAGGCGATGTGCATCAGCCGCTGAAAGGTCGCGCCTGCGTTGCGCAACCCAAACGGCATGCACGTATAGCAGTACACTCCACACGGGGTCAGGAAGGCCGTCTTCTCCACGTCTTCTACCGCCATCTTGATCTGGTGATAGCCCGAGAAGGCATCTAGGAAGTACAATAGGTCACACTCTGCGGTGGAGTCGACTATCTGGTCAATGCGGGGGAGCGGAAATGGATCCTGCGGGCAGGCCTTGTTGAGGTTGGTGAAGTCGACGCACATGCGCTCCTTTCCTCCCTTTTTCGGCACAACGACTGGATTAGCCAGCCAATCAGGGTAGCGGACCTCGCGGATAACTCCTGTCGCCTCTAGCTTCCGGGTCTCTTGAACGATGAAAGCTTGTTTCTCAGTAGACTGCCGCCCTGCCTTCTGCTTCACGGGGCGCACATTGGGGCACACGTTGAGGTGATGCTCAATCACTTCCCTTGGGACCCCTGCTAACTGATCAGGTTCCCGCGCAAACACCATCTTGTTTGCACACAGGAAACCGATCAGGGCTTTCTCTTGCTCGGGCTCGTCCTTGTCGACTGGTACCTACTTGGTTTCTGCCTTCTCTTGGGTGAACAGCTGCTTCATTTTAGCCGGCGCAGCCCCCTTGGGCTCAAGGGCGTCAGTGCCAGTGGGCTGCGCCACCGTTGCCGCCCTGAAAACAAGCTGGAGCACCTGCAGCGCATCCCTTGTGTCTCCTGACACGGTGAGGACGCCGCTGCTCCCAGGCATCTTCCTGAGGTTGTACGCCAGGTGAGTTGCTGCCATGAACCGAGCCAAGGCCAGATAGTCGAGGATGGCGTTGTAGGGGAGGCTGATGGGGGCGATGTCGAAGTCGATCAGCTCTGTGCGGAAGTTGTCGCAGGTGCCGAAGGTCACTGGGAGGCGGATCTGCCCCAAGGAAGCGGTGGAACCGGCTCCGACGCCCGAGAAAGGCCTGCTAGGTCAGAGCCGCTCCAGCGGCACGTGGAGGAGGCTGAAGTCCTCCACCGAGAGCACGTTGAGGCCGCACCACCGTCGATGAGGGTCCTCGTGACGACCACTTGGCAGATGGTGGGGGTGCATAGCATCGGGAGCGCGCCCAAACCAATGGGGTTGAAGGGGTGGTCCTCCGAGTCGAAGGTTAGATCGTCCTCAGGCGCCACCCAGCTGGGGGGCTTCTCGGTGCTTGGAGGCAGTGCTGATCCGGTGGGTGAACGGCTTGACGTGATGGCTCAAGGGTGGTGCCTGGGAGCCACCAAGGAGAGCTGCGACGACGGGCGGCGCTGGTGCGGCGAAGCGGGCGAGGAAGAGGTCGCGCAGCTCCTCCCAGGAGGTGACAGAGGCCGTCGGTAGGCGGAGGAGCCACGCGCGTGGGATGCCGGTGTGGCCATGGGTAACCAGTTTGCCATCACCCGATCATCGCCCCTGGCTCCGAGGACGGCCTCCTCATACGCCAGCAGGAAAATCATCGGGTCCGTCGCGCCGTCGTAGCGCGGCGGCATCTCGGGCCTGAACTTGCGCGGCCACTGCACCTGTCGCAAGGCGGGGGCCAAGGCCCGGAGCCCCCTGGCCCCAGTGTCGGCATCCATTGCTGGAGCGGGCGGCGCATTGTCCGCCATGAGAGCGGGATGCGATGTCAAGGGAGAGCGGGTCGTCAGGAGGGAGGACTCCGGCGCACCCCTACCTGGCGCGCCAAATGTCAGATTTCGGGTTCCGGCAGACCCTTGAGGTTCGAACACTGGGGTGCGCATGGAGATCTCTCCCCTACCAATCTACATCTCATCCTCTCGTGCGAACTAAGATGAAAATGATGAACAACACAAGAGACACGAGGTTTATACTGGTTCGGGCCACCGTTGTGGTGTAATACCCTACTCTAGTGTGTGGTGTGGTGGATTGCCTCTGGGGCTGATGATGGACAGTACAAGGGAAGAACAGCCTCGCGAGGGGTGTTCTTGAGCTGGTGCGGTGTGTTCTACTTAGTCTCTACTAGGTTTTCTCTCTCTCTGCTAGGGTTATACCAGATCTCTCTCTTCCTCTTCCTTTGTGGAGGCTAGCTCTATTTATGGAGGCCCAGGGCCTCTCCCCGAATAATTGAGCGGGAAGGGCGCCAACAATTGGCCATTTTGAAGGGGAACATCTAGTACAAGTTATCCTGGCCAAAGGTGGTCTTCGGATGCCAAAAGCACTTGTGATGACACCGTCTTGGGCTCCACAGTGACCTCCGTCCGGCTGGTCTTGGTCTCGTTGCACGGGAATGGTAACCTTTGACTGATACCTTGGCCTGTGCTTGCCCCCTTTGCACCAAAGGGAAAACAAGGACCTTGTGCAGGTCGGCGCCCGCCTGGCGCCAACCTAGCCTTGATCTTCTTGGCTTGCGTCATGGGATCCTCGCGAGGTACCCCTGCCTTGATCTCTCCGCCTCCTCGCGAGCCTGCCTGATGAGGCTGCCTCTGAGGAAGCTTCCTGTCGTCCGCCCCGCGAGGCTTGGCCCCTCGCGAGGGTATTGAGCTTGCGTTGATGAAGATGGGCCGCGCTGGGCCCCCACTTGAGCCACGTCGCCGACCGCAGGAAGGCAAGTCTGGGGACCCCCGTTCTCAGAACGCCGACATTATCCAGTTTGTACTGCGTTTTCCCATTATTTCCCTTTTCAACCAAGAGACCGGTTGGGTATCCGGTCTCTACTACTTTAACCATATTATTTTCTCTTTGAATCAAGTCCTAGATTCATGCTACAACTTTTCCCCCTTTCTTCGTTGTTTGAACAAAGCCCTAGATTCGAATGCATGAAGTAGTTTTACCTCTAATAATACTAAAAATGTAGGTGGCTTTGGAAGAGCTGATGGGAGTAGAAAAAGATGCACATGCATACACGTGGGGAGCTGGGGTAGTAGAGCAAGGCCGCTTTCAAAGAACTTATACCTGAGGGTCGTCGGGATGTCGGCGGCGGCAGGCCGGAGCACAAGATTATGAAGATTTCTGCCTACATGTCGCCGTCAAGCAGCTAATCGACCGCTGATTTTTATCCCACCAAACTTGGCATCGACTGAGTGGAGGAGCGATGGCCTTCCTGCGACCAGAGCGGTGGCGACCTACCATGTACTACTCTTGCTCGCTGCCGGCTGCGCTCACGCACGCGCACCGGCTTCGTGGTCGTGGCGGCGGAGGGCGGCCGGGGGGGAGCCGGTGATCTCCTTCATTTTCTCCTGTGATAGTATGTCCAAGAGAGCTTTGGAGCGCGCCCAGAGCAGAGCCACCGATGTCCTTCGTCTGCTCCTGCGATAGTACGTCCAAGAGAGCTTTGGAGTGCCCGGAGGCCATGGTTGGAGTGGTGCCAACAGAAGGAAGGGACCGGAGGAGAATGAGTGTGGGTCTTTCGCTATGGCTGGGAGCTGGGGCTCAAGGTAATATAGCGGGCGAATGGCAATGAGCCGTAGCAGACGGATGGACGGCTGGCACCGGAGTAGGTTCGTCGGTAGCCATGGTGTCATTAACGCGAAGCAGTCGCTTGCACCGGGATGCCGCGTGGGTGGTGCTCTCTCGGCCATCGCGCTGCTGCAATGTCGGCGCCAGTGAGAGGTCGCGTCAGGCGTGAATGCAGATGCTGCTTCAGTGACTTATCCGCAGGTGCGTTGTCTCAATGACATGTGGCCCAACGGGCATCAGGACCGCATGTTAGTGACGCACCAACTGCACCTGCAGTTAAGGCCGGTGAATGCGGCATTGACGTTCTGTAGAGACGGTGATCCTTTCAGGTGTGAAGCGCGCAGTTGCGATGGAAGGGGTTTCGGTAGGCCAGGGCAGTCAGAAGCTGGCGTGGTGGTAAAATGTGAAATCATGGATGACGAGCCTTTGAAGCGTATGTGGCACGTATTGACAACCAGGAGTCCATGCAACCGCTCTTGTTGCCAGCTAGCATTCGATGACCACCATTAAACACCACACAACCATACATAACTTATGAATAATGGAAGAATCGATCAGACACACACTCATGTGCAGTGGCACTATGATCGGTTGCTCACGATAGTACATACTCCATACCATAGTACCCTCTCTAGCTAGGTTGTTTTATAAATTGTCGTTGTGATGGACGATATACATGAGCAAGGCACCGAGTCACAAGTATGACCGTTGGTGTTGAGCCAGGTGAATACATGCTCGGTGTTCGTGGAGGCCTCCAGCAAACGTCTAAACAGTAATGTCACATACACATAATTTTGGTTTTTATTTCTTTCTCCACTGACAGGTAGGCCCTCATAGATATATAGATAAAGAACACGAGCTGATGAGGCGCATGCGGATTGTTTGACTGGTTAACCAGACAAATACGGAGTTATACACTGAGCCAGTGACGTATAATCACCATATCTCGTATACAATGATCAAAGTGAACTATCAAGACAAGTTCAATGACCGCCAATGCATTTTACTCGGTAATAAATGACCTGGATTGAAGGGGAATCCAAATTTCCTTTGTCTCCTGCCCTTGAGCTCTTGACAAACCAATGCACTTTACGGTTGTCCGGCCACTCCTCCCCAGAGGTGTCACCAAGCGTCGTTCATGCCACCACGCCGCACACTAACCGGTAAGGAAGCGATGGCATCCCGCCGCACCGAGTTCCTCGCCGCCTACGACCATGATACGTCTCCAACGTATCTATAATTTTTTATTGTTCCATGCTATATTATATCCTATTTTGGACATTATTGTGCTTTATTATACACTTTTATATTATTTTTGGGACTAACCTATTAACCGGAGGCCCAGCCCAGAATTGATGTTTTTTTGCCTATTTTAGGGTTTCGCAGAAAAAGAATATCAAATGGAGTCCAAACGGAATGAAACCTTCGGGAACATGATTTTCGGAACTAACATGATCCAGAGGACTTGGACCCTATGTCAAGCAATAAACCAGGAAGGCACGAGGTAGGGGGGTGCGCTTACCCCCCCAGGCATGCCCTCCACCCTCGTGGGGCCCACGTTGCTCCATTGACGTACTACTTCCTCCTATATATACCTACGTACCCCCAAACTACCAGAGACGGAGCCAAAACCATAATTCCACCTCGTAACTTTCTGTATCCACGAGATCCCATCTTGGGGCCTTTTCCGGAGCTCCACCGGAGGGGGTATCGATCACGGAGGGCTTCTACATCAACACCATAGCCTCTCCGATGAAGTGTGAGTAGTTTACTTCAGACCTTCGGGTCCATAGTTATTAGCTAGATGGCTTCTTCTCTCTTTTTGGATCTCAATACAAAGTTCTCCCCCTCTCTTGTGGGGATCTATTCGATGTAATCTTCTTTTGCGGTGTGTTTGTTGAGACCGATGAATTGTGGGTTTATGATCAAGTTTATCTATGAACAATATTGGAATCTTCTTTGAATTCTTTTATGTATGATTGGTTATCTTTGCAAGTCTCTTCGAATTATCAGTTTGGTTTGGCCTACTAGATTGATCTTTCTTGCAATGGGAGAAGTGCTTAGCTTTGGGTTCATTCTTGCGGTGTCCTTTCCCAGTGACAGTAGGGGCAGCAAGGCACGTATTGTATTGTTGCCATCGAGGATAACAAGATGGGGTTTATATCATATTGCATGTGTTTGTCCCTCTACATCATGTCATCCTGCTTAAAGCATTACTCTGTTCTCTTGAACTTAATACTCTAGATGCATGTTGGATAGCGGTCGATGTGTGGAGTAATAGTTGTAGATGCAGGCAGGAGTCGGTCTACTTGTCTTGGACGTGATGCCTATATACATGATCATACCTAAATATTCTCATAACTATGCTCAATTCTGTCAATTGCTCAACAGTAATTTGTTCACCCACTGTAATACTTATGCTTTTGAGAGAAGCCTCTAGTGAAACCTATGGCCCCCGGGTCTATTTTCCATCATATTAATCTTCCAAAACTTAGTTATTTCCTTTGCCATTTCTTTTACTTGCATCTTTATTTCTCTTTATCACAAAAATACCAAAAATATTATCTTATCATATCTACCAGATCTCACTCTCGTAGGTGACCGTGAAGGGATTGACAACCACTTTATCGTGTTGGTTGAGAGGAGTTTATTTGTTTGTGTAGGTGTGAGGGACTCGTGCATGGCCTCCTACTGGATTGATATCTTGGTTCTTAAAAACTGAGGGAAATACTTAAGCTGCTCTACTGCATCACCCTTTCCTCTTCAAGGAAAAACCAACGCAGTGCTCAGGAGGTAGCAGACCGCACATAGAATGGTAGGCAAGCGGTGGCATCCCGCCGTGTTGAGTTCATCGCCGCTCGCGACCTCACACCTATGTGGGCGGAATTTGAAGCTGCCAAGGCTGAATGGGCAGTAGAGCAAGAGGCGGCCAAAGCCGCACAGAGGGAGCGGAAAAGTCTGAAAGCACTCAAGAAAAGAGAGGCCCACCGCCGCAAGAAAGAAGAGGACGCAAGCGCTGCTGCAGAGAGGTCGGCGGAGATCCAAGCACGGTGGGGTGTCGTCGACAAAGCCGAGAAGGAGAACGACAGCGTCTGGCCAGCATGTGAGAAGTAGTAGTACTAGTAGTTAGTGTGTGTGTGTCTGTGTCGCCCGTACGGTTGTTTAATTAATTACGAGCATGTAACAGTACTACTAGTTACTACTGTAGTTTTTAGAGCAAATTACCAGTACATTAGCCTAGACTCAATGGAAAAATTCCTATCCTATGCATCAAATGTCATCTCTTTCTCTATAGGAATTGAGATGCATGTCATCTCACTTCCTATGACTTTCATATTCCTATAAAATTTCTTTCCTATGAACCAAAGGAGGCCTCTGCTGGAGTAACTACTGTAGCTAGCAGTACTGCTGGTACAGTAGTTTTCTTCAAGAAGCGAAATTCAACGAAGTCATGATGGTTCCTTCATCCGAGCAACTTCACAGTGGGTATGGTTGGTCCTGTGATCTGATGGCTCATTAGTAAGTACTGCGGCGCGACGACCGGGTGACTCTCCCTTGGAGTTCTGCGGGCATGGCAAGTGGACCAGGATGGTCGACGTCCCACATGTCGGCGAGCGGAAGTATTCTTTTCGATATTGAGGAGCAAGGAAACCGTGTGGTATAGTATCACTGGTGATTTATATTTACTTTTATTTCTAATGAATGCTAGCGTTTCAACTCTTATGACGAAGGAGTGCTAAACACGCGGCACGTGCTGGATGTCGCACACGTGAGCGAAAGAAGTGGGACATGAACAACATGGTAGAGCGTCTCCACTTCTAGGTCAGAGACCACACGTAGTAGTACTATTGTACTAGTTGTATGAATGATACAAAGTGCGATCCGGAGAGAAAGACACGTCTAGTTGCAAGGTCTTGGGGCATACATGTAAACAAATATAAAACCTAATATGTGCCTCCAATTAATATAGTAGTAGTAGAGTACTTAGTCACGTACTCCATAACAGCACCGGTCATTGCACGTACAACATTTAGTGGTAGTAAGAGACAAATGCCTGTATACCACGCATGTTCATACTATTTGTGCCTTTCTACTTCACTTAGTGTGCTACATTACACAGGTTCGCACGTCCACTCCTGGGTACATGTCTGTCTCGTAGTTCCAGTCCCACGTGTTCTTCATATAGATGGAACGATCCTTGCATGACACGTGCACCTTGATGCTAGATGTGTCGCCTGTTGGCAAAAGGATAAACAAAGCTCACGTAAAAAATAGAGTGGAAGAACATAGATTCCCGACGACCGAGAAGGAGCAAGGAACCTCGGGGTGGAGCGTCTGCACTCATAATGTGTTATATTATTCAGCGATATAAAATCAACCAATCATCCCCACAGTGGACTGGAAGAGTACAAAACACGGCAGCCCAGTGTAGTTACATCATACTAGTACATGGCTAACCCATGCTATCACCATATTTCTTGGCTTCCGTGCAACACCTATCTCTAGTAATCCAGCAGCCCGTATTGCTTCTCCCTCCTCGTCTCTCGCAAAGTGCGGCGGACTGGCGTTTTGTCGTCTATTGAGATCGGTTAACTCATCACATGTTAGCGACATGCCAAGAGCATTCTAAAAAAATTCCTTTCATGTTCCGTTTTCAAAAAGAAAAAAAAATCCTTTCACATACGAATTTGACTATATGCTTTGAGCAACTTGCATGTCATATACTGCTCCTGTTTGGATACTCTAAGGTTTCCTTTGATTAAAAGGATTTGCATAGGAATTTTGGAGGATTAGAATCCATAGGAATTTTTCCTATATTGGTTGTTTACTTCATAGGATTGAATCCTATAGGATTTTTTTCTAAGGAATTTTTTGTACTACTTCCCATAGGATTTCTAGCATCCAGTCAAACCACTTTGAAACAATCCTTCGTTTTTCTATGATGCAATCAAACAACCTAAACTCCTATAGGATTGAGATGAGCATGACATTTCAATCCTGTGTTTTTCCTATTCCCATGTTTTTACAATCCTAGATGGTAGCCGAGTAGTCTTCGTGCATGTCTGCTGGAGTCTGGTCACATGCATGGACAAACTGATCTTCCGTGTCTTGTTGGGATCGTCCAGGTACCAACGTATGTACTACTACTATTAACTCAGCCGACTTGCGGGGCCGGGGAGTGTGCCTATGGTCGGTTCTCAATTGCGGTCCCACATGTGTGTGCAAATGGAATATGACGCACGTTCCATTCAGAGAGCGGCGTGCCAGACCGACCGACCGTCTGGGGTGCGACGCGAAAGCGACGGGCATGCTGTATACTCCGTACATGTGTACCGTCGTTTTCTCGAGGCTTTCTCCATGGCGCAATCCATGGATACAAAATTAGTATACTGTACTATTTAAAAGTTGAGGGCGGGGCTTTTCCTGCGTGGTAGGCGGGGAAGTTCCGCCTAGTTGGTTCGACAGAGACGCGAGAAGATGAGGGAGTAGGCTGCTGCAAACATAGGGCTGTGTGATTTGAAAGTGAGTTACTGCTGGACGGGTGGGGCCCGGTGAATTGACTTGCCATTATCATTTTAACTGCGGCGCTACGACCGGCTTGAGTCTCCCAATTCCTGACCACCTCCATACAGGTGCCTCTCCCGATGCTCCACCATGTAGAGGCTGACTCTTGCTTGAGAGCCCACTCCTCCACTTTTTCCTTGCCTCTTTCCCCCACATATGGAAAAATGCCATGTAAAGAAGGCTTATAGCCCACTATTGTACTTGATCCTATAGGTGCTAAGCCTGCCACATAGGCATAAAGTCTGATGTGGCAAGTTAATTAAGAAGAGATCAAACTATTTTGGTGACCCCAGGAAGAAACGGTGATAAGCGCATGTGCCTAGATGAAGCAAACTTAGCAACAAAAAACTAAGCACCTATGCATTTGGGACTTGAGTTGCTAAGCCATTTAATGCCCATAGCACATCATCTAAGCACCATTTCATTGGAAGAGCTCACTCCTTGGCAAATGCAATAAATACTACGAAGAAAGAGATAGAGAGAAGTACACAAAAAAATACTGGTCTAGCCAACCTTATAGCTAACCTTGTTGTATGAGTGACTAAGTGATGACTATGTATGACATGCCAACATCAGATAGCCTAACGCACCGTGTTAAATCTCCAAGGGCACGGCCGCGCGAGCGAGGCGGCGGTCGTGGTAGGCGCGACCATGATACAGGCTGCTGGCAGCCCTTGGATCTGAGATCGAACGGTCGCATGCTAAGTTGCTGAAAATTTGCAGAATAACCCTCCAGGATAGGATATTCACCCATAGGTCTAGAATCACGCCATGCAACCGTTCGATCTCAGATCCAAGGGCTCTCGGAAGCCCATATCATGGGAGAATGGAAAGCTTTGTATCACCTGTAATTTTCCCGACGCTTGACATGACATCGAAAGCCATTTAATTGGGCGTCGAGTAGACATGACATCTAATTGGGGCCCCATAGTACTATGCATGAATCCATTTATCCACCAGGCAAGCCACTACCCTGCCATTCGCACGCCCCCCTCCCCCCCTCGACATTTTTACAATCAATAAACCACTCCTAGTCGTCCTGTCCTTTCACATTACGGCAGTTCCACTAATCCTAACCCTCCTCCCAAATCCATGGCGTCCCAAATTATCACATGGGGTGGATCTTGGTACAAAATTGCGTCCGCCCGTGTACCCGCGTGTGCGTGCGAGGGAATGAGTGTGTGCGTGGTGTGCATGCACAGCTTCGCTTCGTGCATGTACCGCCAGTGCGGCTCAGGGAGGACGAGTACATTCTTCTGGAACCAGCAGCACGTCACTGTGATCAATCCACACAAGGATGTCACAACAATGCCTCCACATGTGCCACGTGCCCACGTGGCTTCATGAACTGTAAGAGAGACACTGTGTAGCATGCCATTGCATGCGTCAGATTTTGCAACCAAATTACGAATAAATACCACACTGTATCATGTAAGCTCTAAGTCATATATGCCTGATGTAGACCTTTGCTTAATTCTTATAGTTCATCTCATTCAAAATCAATTAGTTTTTATAAAAAAACCTAGGGCCTCTTTGATTCGTAGGATTTCCAAAATGCGGGAATAGGAAGAACATGGGGTTAGAGTGGAATGTTGTCTTGAATCCTACAGGATGGTACGAGTGTTTGATTGTGCATAGAAAAAACGTAGAATTCTTTCAAAGAGGTTTGAGTGGATGGGATGTTTCCTATGAAATCTAGTGCAAATGAATCATATGGAAAAATTCCTATGGTTTACAATCCTACGAATCAAACAACAAAGATAGGAAAAATTCCTAAGGATTAGAATCCTCCAAAATTCCTTCGAGAATCCTTTGAACCAAAGAAGCCCTTGATCTATTTTATGATTCATGGAATTGTGCGTTGTAAAGCATAAAGTACAAACAAAGAATGGCAATTCAACTAGAAAAAAAAGTTTGGGCAGTTACGATACAAAAGATTCTAGAACAAAGGAGAACCACTGTTGTTTTAAGATTTTTGCATTATGCTTAAGTTCAACCATGGAGTCTGCTAGATTGTACATGTGGCAAAATCCGGTGGGGGCTAGAAGATGGTGCGAGGGCGAGGGGCTGAGTGGAGGGAGACTATGAAGGAGTGCACAACTGCGAGATCGATACTTAGAGAGAGGGGGCGAGAACATGCTCTAGGGGGCCATGAAAAATGTCCCATGAGCTAGGGGGCCAAGCATTACTAATCCTTTACGAGGAGGGCCAATTCATCAACTTAAACCATTTTTACCAGCAATTGTCTAATGATCATATTCATATTAGCCTTGATATATAGTGATGTTAGGGGGGCAAGGCCCTTGCTGCCCCCTGTCTTGGCCATTGTGCGCGCGTCTGAGAGATGAAGCGGAAGGCATGGATGATGAGAGGGGGGCGTTGGATATATAATTAATGTGGGTGTATTAGCTATATATGTAATCCTATATAGAGAGGTATAGATTGATCGATGTGGACGTGGGAAAGAGGGTGAGACCTCACTAGATATATAGATTGACCGTTCTATGTGGAAAACTATGAAAGACCTAGCCATATATACCAACACACATAGAGGAACATCGATTGTTGCGCATGCACGTCAAAGATAAAGAATGCCCGATATGATGGAAAGGGGGATGTGTGTGTGTGCCTTCATGGGAGACTGACCTGAAGAAAAAGATTGCATGTGTGTGATGGATAATGCCGACTGGGAGTGTGTGTGCATGCATGCACGAGAGAAAGTTAGTGGTACAATTATAAAGAGAAGACCAATGTGTGGGTGTAAAAGAGTAGGTCAGGTCATAATCAATGTAACGTTGAATTCAAATATTTGAATAAGAGATCATGATGTTTGAAACCCATGAATGCATCAATATAACGGAGATTTGTGTGGTGTGGTTTGGAAACAAGCATGTTGCAATGTATACACATTGAACAAGGTCAGATTGGTTTGAATTTGAGATACCGATGGCAGGCATCGTTTGGCCACATTGCATCAGTGCATGGACAAACTATCCTAATTGGAGATGATGGGTGGCTTTCGCATCACATATCTATATCTATACCCCTATATATATATATATTATATTTTATATTTTTTATATAGTGTTTGGATAACTTTAACTTTGAAAGATGGTCGTTGGATGAGGCCAATCCGATGGTGCAGAGCTGGCAAATTTGAGCACTACTGGCCATTGGATATCATCTAGATTCCACCAGATTTTTCCACATGTACAATCTAGAAGACTCTATGGTTGAACTTAAACATAATGCACAAACCTCAAAACACAAGCACTTCGTCTTTGTTCTAGAATCTTTCGTATCATAATTGTCCAAATGTTTTTCTACATGATTTGTTTTTACTTTATGCCTTACAACGCACAATCCACGAATCTTAAAATAGATTAGCTTTCTTATAAAAACTAGATGATTTTGAATGAAATGAACTATAAGAACTAAACGAACATCTACATCATGCATATATGACTCAAATATTACATGCTATAATGTGGTATTTATTCATAATTTGGTTGCCAAATCTCATGCGTGCAATGCACGAGTACCTTACTAGTCTAAATGGTGTCTGTGTGTGTGTTGTGCGTGTTAATCACATTGTACGTAGTATATCATACTAGTCTAAATTGTCTTTTTTTGGTACACGTTAAGCTTGTTCTCCCAAAATTTCAAGCCGCGCCTTGTTATGCCGAAATTTCAAGCTAGCGTCTCTGTCTAGCGTGTTGCGAAACTCCCGCCTCTTCAACCCGCGCCTTGTTAGCCCGAAATATTTAAGATATATATTTGTCTCGCTTTGCTCCGACAACTCCCTCCATCTCAACCCACGCCTTGCTATTCCAAAATTACAACGCGCATGAAAACTCCCACCTCCTGTGAAATCCAGAAACGCGAAATGCCCGTGATACCCCTGAACCGAAAGAACCGCCTCAAATCGATGGGGGTACTTTCGTAACTTACCCCACATTTCAGACTAGCGCGTCCCTAAGCCACAGTTCCCCACTCCCATCCCATCCGCCCACCCATTCATACACCGAGGCCGGGAAAACACACGAAGCCCCACACCCTCCTCCGTCTGCCACCCAGCCGGAGCCTCTTCCCCGATGACATCATCCACAGCAACACCTCAATGTCCCTCATCCACCATACTGGATGAGGATCCGTCGTCGATCTGGTCGTCCCGCTGGTTCAGCCACCCCGTCCTCCACCTCCAAGGAGCTGCCCCGGTGTTCCCCTCGTCTCTCGTGCCACCTCCATTCCCACACCGCCATCTTCACCTGCACCACCGGAAGAGCATCATCATCATCGTTTCCTCGGATGAAGCTGCGACCTAATCAGTGCCACCAAAGAGGTTGTACACTAATCGCCGCATTTTCTTCTTGATTCGATCTCACAGTGCTGCCGACGCTCGGTCCCGAGCCGACACGGCGCGGCTCCATCCATGTCGGCGTCGCCGGCCACTTCCTCCATGGTGTCGCTCACTCAGCGACGACGTCCACATCAGTAGGAGCTGCTGCTGCTTTAGCTCTCGCTCGCGCTGCTGCTGTGCTCTTGCTCTCAGTCCCCTGCCTGGTCTGCTCTTGGTCTTGCTCTTGCTCGCGTTGCTACTCTCGCTCTTGCTCTTGCTTGTGCTGCTTCTTTCGCTCTTGCTCTTTCTTGTGATGCTACTCCGACTTAGCTACACTTCGGTCGACTGAATCGACTTTTGGGTCAGTCAATTTTCAGGAGGTGGGGGGGCTCGCCAGAGTTAAGGAAGAACCAACTGCAGTGGGGAGGAGGGCTCGCCGGAGAGGTACCCCACTACCTATCTTAGGGTTCAGGGTGGGGGCGGTGGTCGCCGGCGGTGGTGGGACGGTGGCGTGGGGATCGCCGAAGAAAAAGCTCGGCATGGGGGGGGGGGCTACAGGGATGGCCGGGGCAGCGGAGGACCGTTGGTGGGGAGTGTTTTTGAGGAGGACGGGAGGGGCGGCGCACCGCCGGCCACGGGCGGCGGGGGGCGGCTGTTTAGCCAGTGGTGGCTGGCGGCTCAGAGGGGTGGAGGTTGAAGGTGAACTGTAGGACCTTGATTTCCTATCCAACGGCTGCAAAATCAACTGACCAGAGATGAAGAAGTTAGTTGACTGACTTGTAGCCTCACCTCTAGTGCGTTCAATTTTGACAGTAAAATTCAGTTTCGACAGCAAAATTCAGTTTCGACAGTTAAATTCAGTTTCGTAAGTTAAGTTCAGAGATGAGCGGCTGATGTATACATCTAGCACTCTGTGGTTATGTATTTTATGTCACATATTGGAGATGCTATTAGAATTCCACTCAGGTTAATGTTGTCTCTCTTGTCCTGCTTCAGCCTCGGCGTCGTACAACTTACGACAGCTGCTCCAACGATGAAACCCTCCATCACAGCAGAGCATTACCTCGGGCTCCATCTCCAGACGCCTAAGATCTTATTCCCCTCCTCCGATAGCCAAGTCAGCCGGAGCATCCTCACCGGCCAACCCAATCACGCTGAGATCGACATGGCTTCGCCAAAGAGGTTGTTCACTTCTTGTGGTTTGACTTAATATCAACATGCTTCTTTGCATCCTGTGATCTTCCAATTCTTGTGAACCAAACACCCAAACTGGCAGAAATCCTATGTTTTTAAATTCTCTGTTTTGCACATGCATTCCTATCATATTCCTGTCTATTTCGTATCCCTGCATTGTTAGAATCCTCAAATTCAAACAAGCCCTTACACAATTACTTCTGTTACAGATATGTGTCAAATAAAACCTTGTGTGGTTTGTCCTGCTCCTGCGGTGCTTTGTTCCACCCCAGCTCAACTTCTCCAATGACAGAAGGGTTCACCACAGCAGGGATCTGCTCTCCAGACTGTCTTTAGCCGCCTCAGATCTCCTTCCCCGCCACCGGCAGCCACGACAACTGCATTACCATCATCAACTGAGCAGATGACCTTGAGGACTACACGGGTCTGCAAGAGAGGTCGCACTCTTCCGTTTCTGCTTACGTTATGTATCGCTTAATATGATGACATGCTACTTTATCGTCGTGTTCACCTATTAGACTCTGACTCAGGTCCAAACTTATGCAGAAACTTGAGTTTTTAAATGGTTGTGGGGTACATATTGGGGTAGCAATCAGTACTATATGTCTACTATCTGGTTAATCTCGGGCGTCTACTATGAGTTTCATGTTGGGTGCAAACAAACATTAAAGGAGCCATTATCTGTATTTTTAACTAAAGCTATTATCTGCCTGCTATCATTTGTTTTGGGTCTATCCACAGTTTGCTACCATCACTCTGGATTTGTGCATGCACTCCTTACATAATCTCACTATGTTTTATTCCTATGCATGTCATTTATTGTACACAATGGGACTGAACATGTAGAGCAAAAGAGACGAGCCTTGCGTGGCAATAGAATTTCATGCAGACGTCGCTCTATGGTGGGTGCAAAGGCAGCCCCCCTCCACCCATTTCGGATCGTAATCAAGAGGAAGATAACTGTTCTGAGGGGGATTCAGAAGCAAAAGACCACTCCTATTTACCCCATGAGGTCTTCGCTCTAACTTGGCATGCTGATGTTGGTAATATCATGCATATGGTGCCTTGCACTGCTTACTGTATACATCAAAGATGGCATCTGCTTAGTTTAGACATGCTTTATGTCAATGCCATCTGTTTAGTTTCTTTATCGTATATGTGAATCATGCAATGCCATCTTGTTTAGCCAGGCATCATATATGTGAATTTTACAATGCCACCCTGGTTAGCCAGTCATCTTATATGTGAATTATATCATGGCATCATTTTTTATTACGTGTTAAATTTGTCAACAATTTTAGTACATTCAATTACTCTTCCTGTGCATCAGCCATTCGGCACGGTCATGGAAAATCTGAAGTGGAAACAAGGTCTTCAGAGCAGACAATGCTATCTGATGAATCACATGTCTTGCTGGTTGTAGATAGCTCCCCAAAGGAGGATTCAGAGACAGATGACCAGTCCTATTTCCCCCTCCCCCCCGAGGTGCATGCTCTAACTTGGCATGGTTATGATGCTCATATCGTGTGTATGGTATCTTGCATTTCTATGTCATTTGCTTAGTTTAGACATGCGTTGTGTGAATGACACCTTTTTAGTGTCTAATTACCATATATGTGAATTATGCAATGCCATCTTGTTGCAATACATTATATATGTGAATTATGCAATGCTATCTTGTTACAAGGCATTATATATGTGAATTATACAATGCCATGTTGTTTAGCCAAGCGTCGTATGTGTGAATTATATCATGCCGTCCTTTTTTGTATTTCTCATTGCTTTTGCCGACAATGTTTGTATATTCAACTGCTCTTCCTGTGCATCAGCCATTTGAATTGGTGATGGAGAAATCTGGAGTGAAAACAAGGTCTTCAGAGCAGACAATGCTACCTGGTGAAGCAGATATCTTGCTGGTTATAGATAGCTCTTCAGAGGAGGATTCAGAGGCGGATGACCAGTCCTATTATCCCCCTGAGGTGTATGCTCAAACTTGGCAGGGCTATATTACTCATATCATGCATATGTTGTATTGCAATGCTTAGTTTTTACATCATATACACGATATTGAATGGCATCTGCTTAGTTGACGCATCATATATGTGATTGCCCTCTGCTCACTTCCTTAGTATATAAATCATATATTTGAATTATATCATGCCATGATGTTTACATAGATAGCATGTATCTGAAATATGGCATGCCAACCCATTTTCTAAAGACATAATATAGTTATATCATCTCATCTCGTTCACATAGTCATCATATTTTGAATTATGTTATTCTATTCGTGAATTATATCATGCCATCATGTTTCCATCGATGGCATGTTTGTGATTTATGGCATGCCAACCACTTTAATAGACACATCGTAAAGTTATATCATGTCATCATATTTACATAGCATCATATTTTGAAGTATGTCATTATATCCTATTTAGTTAGCCATCATACATGTGAAATTGTGTCATGCTATCCTGTTTAATTAGCCATCATATATGTGAAATTATGTCCTGCTATTCTGTTTGGTTAGACAACATAAATGTGAATTTTTCATGCCCTGTTTTCTTCCCTACTATCCATTGCACCTGTCTATCTTACAATGTCTGTACATTCAATTACTTTTCTTGTTTATCAGCCATTTCAATTGGAGGGGGTGATGGCAGTATCTATGGGAGTAAAAACACGGTCTTCAGAAAAGATCGTGCTACCTGTCGATGGAGATAGAACCACGGTTGTACTTGCCCAAGAACCGGCCCCACCACACATAACCCAGACTCACACAGATTATACCCCTACCCAGTTGGAGAGAGAACCAGCTACACCCCATCTAACCCCAACCCCAGCAGATAGTAACCCAGTTCCCATTGACACAGCACCATCTCCACCACAGAGCACCCAAACACGAGTAGTTAGTAAGGCAACTGCAGTGCCCAAAGCACGAGGACAACCACTCCGAACCCCAAGTCAACGCTTAAAGCAGAAGAAGAATTGTTCTCAGGTCAGGTTCCGTAGCTATGGTTCATACTACTTTACTCTTGCATCACTGTATTTACTCAGACCAACTAATTTCAAATTTGAAGGATGCAATTGAAACTCCAATGGCGCAACAGGTATGTTTTAAACCTGTTTCTTTAACATGTTTGCTGTTGTAAATTGCTCTATGTTGATTTCAGTTTCAATTGAATAAACAATTATATTCTCATGCCATGCACATTACAAGTGTTATTATTGCTGTGTAGTTTCCCACACTTATATTCTGTCTAAGCTGCTTTGTCTTAAATAGATATGATTCGAACTGTATCTATCTTGATTTGGTAACATAATCTAGAATGATATAGACCATACAGTGACCATACTACATAGATATATGTTTGTTTCATGTTGTTATCCTCTCCACCTTACTACTGAACTGGTTTACCAAAACAAGTTTCATATACTACATTGTAAACATGTGATGTGTTTGTTTGTTTCTCTTTTAGAATGCGGATAAAATATTGGAGAAGAGTACCCCGTTATTTAATGGCACAGGAAGTAATGCAGATAAGGTTCAAGATAGTGAGACATCCCTGTTGTTCTCCAAGAAAGCTGATAAAAACTATATAGAAGACACTGAGACAACCCCAAAGTCCTGTCTTGATGTAGTGTTCGAGTTATTGGCTACTACTTCTAGCACCAGCTCTTCGAACTCGCTGCCTGAATCAGTTCGGCTTCTTGAGTCTCAACTTCAAGTTGAAAGACATCGATCAGATGTTATGCGACAGGAAGCCGAAGGACTGAGGAACTCCCTGCAGAATTCAGATGCATACTTTCTGGTGCAACAGCAAGTGCTGGAGGATTTAAGCGACAAACAAGAGAAAGTTAATTGGCTTGCTAAGCAGCTTGCCAGTTTATTGTTTATTGAGCTCTTCTGAAGTGGTTTCAGTTCTGGACTTGTTTTGCTACGGCGTTTATATGCTGCTTTGTTCCCTATATTTGCACTGGTGGCGAACTTTGATGCCCAGTGGATGTAATATGTGTAATAGCCGTGATAGCCTAGCGCAAGTAGCTTGCCTATTTATTTCCTTATTGTCTTGTTTATTTGTTTTCTTGTAGTCAGTGCAGTTCTTTTTCCACAGTTTGCTAGTGGCCCGCAATAGCCTATTTTTTAAAACTAGGCCACATTAACCATGGGCTACATATTTACTGTAGTTATCATGGGCCTCCTACGGACCGTAGAAACAACGGGCCTTCTTAGGGCCGTAGAAACAATGGGCCTTCTACGGGGGATAGAAACAATGGGCCTTATATGGGCCGTAGACACAATGGGCCTTCTACGGGCCGTATCATCAATGGGCCTTCTACGGGTTGTATGATTGGTTGGCCAAACATGGGCCAATAACAGACCACATTATGGCCGCAAATGGGCTAGAGTTGAAATTGTCCGTTCATGGGCCGACCATAACGGGCCGTCGTTAATCGGTCGTATTTGATGACGCTATGAAAACGGCCCGACGTATTAACGGGCCACAAGCGGGCCAACTGTAACCACGGGCTGAATTTGGCCCACAAACAGAAAATGACAGTAACGGGCCGAAAGTAAATGAATGCTAGAAATGAGCCCAAGAATAAATGGTCCCTGAGAAGGCCGAAAGATAACATGGGCTGAAACGGCCCAACGGTATAATGGGCCGTTAATGGGTATAAAGTGATACACTGTTCATTACGGGCCAGTTTTACCACGGGACGTTAATGGGCCGAGGGTTACTAAGGGCCTCATATGGGCCGAAAGACGTCATTGGCCATACATGGGCCGGAAGTTAAAACGGGCTGGAAATATATTGGACGGCCCAGATGAAGCTACTGGGCCTAATTCGGATAGGCCGTAAACGGGCCCTGGGTAGCGTGCTATAAATGGGCTATATGTGAACAGACCATTAACAGGCTTGCCGTGGGTCGGCCCGCCACCTTTTGACCATGTCAAACGGGCCGGCCTTTTCACAGGAATGGGCCTCTGTTGGGCCGTGCCACGTGTCGACGTATCATAGGCGCTTTGGGTCCAATGAGTGGATGACATTTGTCCCAGCGGCGAGCCGACACGTGTTCCCTCCAGCCAATGATGATTATACACGTGGAAAATCCCCATTGGTCGGGGCTATTAATGGGTTATCGGATCCAAAACCGGACCCGATAGCTTAATGGCATTCCATTATGGTGGATGCCATGTGTCGGTCACCCTTGACGAAAGCACTTCTGTGACGTGCAATTTATCGTCATGGAAGTGGACACTTCCGTGATGATAATTTTGGTAATGTCATGGAACACTACTACGACAGCATAGGTATGACTATCTTGATTCTGTCATAAATTTCTCATGGATGTACATGCATGACAGAAAACGTGACCTACTGTGACAAACACGTATCATCGCAGAAGTGTATTTTTTTGTAGTGACGGCCACCTCCTGCCTTCGGGCCATGGCGGCGGAGCGGGAGATGGCCCTGGCTTTCGGCGGTGGTGTGGCGGCAACGCGGCCGTCAACAGCTGCCGACGGGCAGCAGCGACGGAGCATGTGGTGGGTGTTCCGCGCATACCCAACAGGGATGCCACGCACACTACAGGACTGCGCCGCCGCCGCAGTGTAGCCTCCCAGCTGGAGCTGTCCTCTGATGACAGCGGAGTGGATGAGCGACAACGACGGACCGATGCCATTGGCGATTGTGGGAGAAGCACACGAGATAAGCTACAGGGAGCGAGGGGGAAATGCGACACAGGACTCGCTGGCCGTGAGGGTTTTTATAGCAGGCCGGTAAGCATTGGGATTTTGGATAATTTCACCGAGTCGGGCGGGAAGCTTGCGCGGGAGCCTGCGAGATTGCGCGGGAACGGGCTCACCGATGATTCATTGGCGCCACCGTTTGGCCAAAAGAACATCCCCGCGCACTGCACAAGCTTGCGATGTAAGCCATCTGCGGCAGCGGGGTGATAAGACATGCGAGAGGAGGATGAAAGGACACATACACATACGGTTAATACAAAAAAATGTTTGCGATTTAATTACCTACTATTCCCCCGTTCTGGTTTATAAGTAGGATTTAACTAATAAAATACGAATGCTTGTCGCCAAAGATTATATCGTTGGAGTCGTATTTGAACATAGTTTCCAGCTATACAATTTTTGTAACATGCATTAACACTTTTTTGGCTAAATTTAAGGTTAAATACCAACAAGCGTTTGCCCGCAACACACACGGATTATTCCATCACAAATAGCTCGGATGGATCAACTGTATGCCACGTATCGCACACGCAACTCTAGTCTGATTTGTGTTTGATGTCTCCAACATCGCTTGCACAATTGGTCTTATTTACCACATATCACTGTGCCGGCCTCTGCTCGCGTCCCTCGGCAAGCTCTGCTCGCCTTTAGGCGCCGCAGCACGCTGTGCTCGCCCTTAGGCGCCGCGGCGCGCTCGGCTTGTGGACAGCTTTTCCTTGCGCGTTCAACTACTATATGCATCTATATATATATATATGGTTTCTCGCCGTTGAGGCAACCGTGGAGCGCTCTGCTCGTGTCCCTCCGCGCGTGCTCTGCCAGCGGTTGGGCATGCACACGATCACGTCGGGGGGCCATATGCATGCGGTTGCGCCGCACGTGTTGCCACGCGATGCAGTTATGAGTGGCACGATGGAGTTACGCGCTGCAAATTAGAACTGCCATCAGGGCCTGCCGATATTCCTAGCCGTCCGGCTTCCCCTTTAATTCCTGCGGCCATTATAACCTTAGTCTCTTCAACCTTTCGATCGCGCCGCACAACACCACAAGCACACCCACGACGACACATAGAGAGGGGATGTCCAGCGGCGCTCCAATGGAGTTCGGCGAGCATAGAGTGGAGACCCACGCGAGGGAGACAGATCTCGCGATGGTGTACATCATCGTCCCAGACGTGGTGGACGACTACATCAACAGCGTTCAGCAGTTGCTTGCTGGAGACAAGTACAAGGTGGTTGGCATCGACCTCCAGTACACTGCCGGTCGTCCCAGCATAGATCAGAAGGTTGTCGTCGCCCTGTTGTGCATGCGCCATCATGTCCTCATCTACCACTACTACATGGCCATAGAGCCTTGCGACCATTTCAACAGGTTTGTCAATAGCACCGACAACAAGTTTGCCAGGGTGGAAACCACCGATGATGTAAAAGCACTCAGTGTTATAGGTTTGGCCTGCAAGAACCTTGTGAAAATCTGTGACCACTATAGGATCTGGGGCAGCACGAAGAAGGACTCCATGGTCGAACTCGCCTCGGCCATCATCGACCCCTACTATGAAAAGATGAAGCAGGATGCCTAGAGAACAAGTCCCCTATCCTGGCATAGGGCCTGGATGTGGCAACTGGATGAACCTCGCCTCAGGTTCGCGACCAAGATCGTGTACACATGCTACAAGATGCACAGGCGAATCGTTGACATGAGGAAGTGCCTCGTTACCCAAATCGACGAGCCCAGATCGAGCCACAAGCAGAGCAAGCGTCACAAGAAGTAGATGATGATTAGATGATCATTTATGCTAGTTAATCATGCATGCAATATATAGAAATGTGGCATTCACTTTATTGGTGTGTGGAAATGTCATGTGTGTAGTAGCCACCTATGTAATTATGCATGTAATAGTTTACTTTGGTGTGTGCAAATGCCATGGTTGTAGTAGCCACCTATGTAAGTAGATGTTTAATTTAGTGATGCAAGCATGTCCTTATAAGTGTGTGTGTATGTGTGTGTGTGTGTGTGTGTGTATGTTGTTGTTCTGTATGCAATCCCATCACACAACACACACACACATCTTATTAGCAGCAACCGTCTATGTTATTATCGGTCTTCACACACATTTTTGATTACAGACCTGTTTGCCGCGTATCACACACATCTTGTTAAGTTGAACCGTTTATGTTCTCATGTCTCAACGCAAACAATTCATCCGAGTGAACCGCATGCCGTATATCGCACACACCTTCTTCTGGCTGACCGTTTCTTTTGTGTTTCCTAATCACAAACAGTTCATCCGAGTGAACCGTATGCTGTATATCGCACACCTCCATCTGGCTACCTATTTCTTTTGTTCCTCCTCATCGCAAACAGTTAATTGAACTGAACCGTACGCCCTACATCGCACATGCAACTAAAATTTAAACTGTGTTTGATGGCTCCGCCATCGCAAACGTTTTGCACCTTTTTTGCGGGTTTTTTACACCACCGTTTGCGATTATGGCATCGCACACAGTTTCTTTGAAGGGTCTTTGATCGTAGTGTCGCGTTAGCAGCATCCTGCATTAGTGTATAGACGATTTGTTGCATGAAAAGCTGTCTCAACCGCATCCGCCCAAAAGTGTTTTGGCAGCTTGTACTCATCAAGCATCGTTCTCACCATCTCAATAAGAGTCCGGTTCTTCCTCTCAACAACTCCATTTTGTTGAGGCATGTACGTAGCCCAGAACTCGTGTGAAATCCCTTCTTCATCAAGAAATGTATCCACATTTGTGTTCTTGAACTCTGTTTCGTTGTCGCTGCGAACCTTCTTGATCTTCACTTCAAATTGATTTTGGGCCTTCCTAGCGAAGCTCTTGAAGATCTTTTGGACCTGCGATTTATCATCAAGAAAGAACACCAACGTAAATCTTGAAAAATCATCGACTATGACTAAACCAAACGAGTTTCCACCGACACTTTTATAGACGTTTGGACCAAAGAGATCCATATGAAGTAGCTCGAGCTATCTCCTCGTGGTCATGATGTTCTTCACGGGGTGGCTTCCTCCAACCTGTTTTCCTGCTTGACAAGCACTGCACAATCTATCATTGTCAAATATAACATCTTTTACTCCAAGGATATGATCACCTTTAATAAGCTTATCAAGATTTCGCATGCCCACATGACCTAACCTTCTATGGCCAAAACCAACCTTTAGAAGATTTAGCAATTAAGCAAGTTCTGGGTTGAGCCTTTTTAGTGAAATCAACAATGTATAGATCACCTCTATGTATATCGGTAAGGACCATTTTATGATTATCTTGTCACACCCTAGCTAGTCATGCATTAGAGTGTTGCATCATGTTTATTCTTTCACCAGAAACCTGAAATGGGGATGACAGAACCCCCAGTCCCCTCTGAAACCAATTAGGGTTTACTAAAAACTTTTTCAATGAACCTGAAATGCCCTTCTAAAATGCCCATCATTTTTGTCTTGGTTCAGAACCTCTGCCAAAAGTGGTGCACATTTTCCTAGGCCATCTTAGGGTTTTTGAATTAAATCATAAATATTTGAATTTGGGCATTTAACATTATATAAAATATTTAAATGCTCAAATAACTCCAAACTAAAATGTTTCATGTTGGAAATAATCCAACTATGGACCAGGAGTAGTTTGGTGATTTTAGGAGTAGCCTAAGTATTTTATTTAATTCAACAAAGTTGCAGAAGTATTTAAAAAACGGAAAACAGAAAAAAAAAAGGAAAAGGCTTACCTGGCGCCCAGCACCCGGCCCACCTGCCGGCCCAGCCCAGCACCGCGCCAGCGAGCTGCTTGCCGGCCAGGCAGGCAGGCAGGTGCTCGACGGCGAGCACCGCATGGGTGCCACGCACCTGCTCGCCGCCTCGCCGCCTCCCTCGCCCGGCTAACACCGTGAATCGGCCTCTCTCTCTCTCTCTCCCGAACCTCCCAGACACCCCCTCTCCTCTCCAGCTCCTCTCCCTTGCTCTCCCACGCCATGGCCGACGCCATCGCCGCCACCCCCTCGCCGTAGCCACGCCCTCCGTCAACCCCACGCCGTGCCACCGTGTCCAGGAGCTCCGCCGCCGTCCACTTCATCGAGCTAGCCGAGCCCCGTGTGCTCGTGCGGCCCGAGACCACCGCACCGACCTCGCCCGAGCTCGCCGTCGCTGGAGATCCCCTTCAACGCCGTCGCCGCCTCAGCTCGTCCCCGACCCCATCGATGGCATCTACGGGAGCGCTGTGAGCCTAGCTACCCCTCCGACCCTCCCTCTCTCATTCCCGAGCCGTGTAGCCACCGCACGAAGATCACACGCACGCACCGCCGCGGATCTCGTCGCCGACATGCTCCCGGCCATCCTCCGGCCAACCTGCGGTGCCCAACGCACTCACCACGCTGCGTTGGGCCCAACCGTGCACTTCCCGCACCTCCCCACACACCCTAGGCCGAGTTCGCTTTCACCCGAACTCCGGTGGCCGCCAAAGTCGTCGCCGGTGCCAACTCCGGCCACCCCGACCCCAACGGACTCCACCAAGAGCTGCGGCTCGTCCTCAGCTCCACTCCGGTGGTCTCAGTGATCCATTTGGTGGCCGAAACGGCCAAAACCACTCCCGCCGCCGCGTCGGGCTCGCCGGCGGCTAAACGCCGGCGCCACTGGCATTGACTTTGACCACGGGTGGGCCCTGGTTGACTCCCCTGAGTCAATGACAGGTGGGGCCCAGCCCTGTTAACTAATTAGGATTAGTTTAAATTAATTTTAGTTTAATTAATCACACTGACACGCGGGACCCACTGTCAGGTTTGACCCGGACGTGTTCCGTTGACCTGCTGATGTCACACTGACGTCAGGCTGACGCGATAATTGATTTTCTGGAATTATTCTAATATAGGAAATTCCAGAATATAAATTAAACTTCAAAAATTCATAACTTTTATTTTGTAACTCCAAATCAGACAAATTATATATGAAAAATGATCAGAAAAATCCAATCTATTCATCTGTACTATTTTCATGCATGATTAAACAAGTTAACCTAATGTTTAATGCAGAACAAGGAAAAGCACTTTAAAAGGCCATGTTTGAGTTTGAAATTTGAATCTTTGATTCAAATTGGTTCAAACCCTTCTGGTTTTAGCTGCATTAGCCCAACACACTCATATTGCCATGTTTCATGCATGCATCATATTGTTGCACATTGTTTGGTGATGGTTGTGTATCGGTGTCCTTTGCGACAGGTTCTGCCTCCGAGGAGTATCGTGATTACCCTAACGAAGAACCGTATCAGTGCATCGAACCATCAGGCAAGCAACCAACCATTTGATCATATCGATACAATCCCATGTTCTCGCTCCTGCTCTCTTTTACTGCATTAAGACAACGCGTTTCAAACTGCTGTGTGCTACGGTAGTTGAACCCACTTCCTCTGCATGACCTGTCATTGCCACAGTAACTAGATGAAACCCACTAGCATGTGTAGGAGTTGATTGAGCCATATGTATGTGTTGTTCCTACCTTGCTATGCCTGCTATGCTTAGAGTCGTGTCAGGTCTGGTTCGTCTGGGTGATGGACTAGAGTGAAATGATTATGTCGGTAATGAAAGTGGTGTGGTGAACATGATTTGGTAAAGGTATCGATGAGAGGCCATGTAGGAGTACATGGTGGGTTGTTTCATTGAAGCCGACCTTAAGCACTGAGATCTGTATGTGTGATTTACGATTCAGCTACTACCATGCATTGGGCCCGAAACCAATGGACCCTCTCGACTTCTTAGTCACCCTAGTTCTCTGTCCAGGAGTTGCAAGTAGTTTCTGGTGTTTGTAGTATACTGGAGGCCCTGGACAGCGCTGACCGTAGGGGTGGGCTGTGATGCGGTAGGTACGTGGCACGGTGTACCGAATACCCGTTAGGTATCTCGGGAACCCTGTTCACATCGTTTGGGGCTGTGAGCGATACCTCGGCCGGATCTCCTCATGGATGGAACCCGAATAGGCGATAAACCTGGACTAGAGACTTAGGTGATTAGGTAGGTCGTGGCCGACACCCACGTTGGCTTCCGCTTGAAGGTTGCCGAGTACATGTCGTGTAAACAACGGTAAGTGGTGAGAGCGTGTATGAAGAAGTACACCCCTGCAGGGTTATCATGATCTATTCGAATAGCCGCGTCCGCGGTAAAGGACTACTTGGTTGCCTATACAGTTCATAGACAAGTAAATGGAAACTACTAAAAGCCTCAAGATAAGTGTGAGTACCGAGGATGGTTCTTCCGTAGGAAGACGGAGGCGGATCCTCGGTAGTGTATTGAATTGGTGAGTAGTGGACTCGTGTACGCAAAACCATTTCAAGTTGGAGTCTCGTAGGTTAGCCTAGCCAAGAGTCAAAGCTGGCTTGCTGCAATAACTCCACCAACCCTTCTTGATAATAAGCATGTATGTAGGATCTGATGTAAGTCTTGCTGGGTACCTTTGTACTCATGTTGCTATAATTTACATTTTTACAGAAGACGCTGCAACCCCTTCTGATGGGTTCTACGTAGACGTTGACATCAGTGAGTAGGCTAAGGCCCAGGTGGTGATCCTGAGCTTGTGAAGGACCACGTAGTATAGCTAGGCTTTCCAAGCCTCTTTTATTTTACTAGTTGTCTGTACTCAGACAAGTTACTTCCGCTGCTGGTTTGTATGACTGTATGACTTGAATGCTGGGTTGTGTGACCCGTACCTTTGTGTATGTTATGTATGGCTCTCTGAGCCTTAAATAAAGTACTTGTGTCGTAGAGTCATGTTGTGATGCTTCGTTGTATTTGCACATATCGAGCATATTGTGTGTATGATTGAAATGCTTGGTATGTGTGGGATCGGACTATCTAGTTGTTTATCTTTAGTAGCCTCTCTTACCGGGAAATGTCTCCTAGTGTTACCGCTGAGCCATGGTAGCTTGCTACTGCTCTGGAACACTTAGGCTGGCCGGCATGTGTCCTTCCTCGTTCCGGTGTCTGTCCCTTCGGGGAAATGTCACGCATTGAGTACCGGAGTCCTGTTAGCCCGCTACAGCCCGGTTTACCGGAGTCCTGCTAGCCCAGTGCTACAGCCCGGACCCACTTGCTGTTGACCGACACGTTCGAGGCTGGGTCATGAATGCCTGTCCCTGTAAGTCTGTGCCACTTTGGGTTTACGACTAGTCATGTCCGCCCGGGCTCCTTATCATATGGATGCTAGCGGCACTATCATATACGTGAGCCAAAAGGCGCAAACGGTCCCGGGCAAAGGTAAGGCGACACCCGTGGGGATACCGTGCGTGAGGCCGCAAAGTGATATGAGGTGCTACAGGCTAGATCGATGTGACATCGAGTCGGGGTCCTGACAGCGTTGGCATCAGAGCCGGACTGCCTGTAGGTTCTCCAAGCCAAACTGGTCGATGTTGAGTCTAGAAATTCTTTAGTTATATGTAGGGGAATTGTTTGTGGGTTGGAACGTAAGGCTCTTTTTACTTCTTTATCTTATGACATTCTGATCTGAGTCAGTCTATTCTTCCACCGGGGGTTAAGGAATTAGGATCCATTCTCTCTATCAGGATCACGCGTTACTAATCAGTAGTACCTTATAGGTTCGATGGTTACAAGTCTAGTTCAGTTCTACTACCACATTATGTTGCTAGGATGGACTCAGAACTTTGATATGATGATGTTGAGTGTGAATGAAATCCTTTGTCAAATGTCTCAAAATCCTTCTTGAGCATTTACAGCTGTTATGCTGCCGAAATTTTGCTAGAAATTCTAATGCCTTTGCATTATGATTGTGCTTTCAGATGGCCACTCGCGACCTCAATCAAGTGGTTCGCCTGACTCGATGCCTAGATGTACCCGGTCATACCGCCATGTTGGTCAGGATAATGACTGAGGCTGGATACCGCTGGTATCCTGAGTACACGGTCGAAGAGCAATTCCGAGACTTTAATCAAAGACAGTATCTCTGCACTGTCAGGATATTTCCATCTTATCCTGGATCCACCGAGCCCCTTCACTGCTCCTATGGACTCGGGGTTACTATTGAGATGGCTGTGCAGGACGCCGCCTACTCTATGATGACCATTATGCGAGTCAGATCTGGTCTATTTCGGGACTCTGATTTCCGGTACATGCCAGGATCACTTCCGGGAGCACAAGGGTATCTCCAAGCTATCTATGCTGACCCCACCCAGGAGGATTCACGGACCCGCACCACTGCTGAGATGCTCGAGGATAAGGACCGTGAAAATCGGGCCTTGAGGTTAGAGCTCTTCAATACCCGTGCTGACCACTGGGCCACATTGACTCGGTTTGCACCGGCGGTGCAAGCTGGATATTCGGATATGCGCGATCTCTATCCTGTGAGATCTGCTCTACCAGACGTGATGGGTTGGCGTGATGTAGGAGGCATCACCCCACCTCGTGGTCCCCGCAGGCCACCGTCTGTTGGTCCAAGACCTCATCCTAGCCCCTATGGTCCACAAGCTCCGCGAGATCGTCTGTTTCCGGATGATCATGTTGAGCTTTCGAGCTATGGAGGTGATTTCTACGAGGACTACTACGGATCGGTCTGAGTTAGTAGTAGTATCACTAGTTCGTGTTAGCTGTGTCGTCTATCGTCCTGCGTGACTCGTGGGATATGACCTAGTTTGTATCGCCTTCCGGAGGTGTAGAAAAATAATGTATAGGAGCTTGGAATGCCTCCGATGAGATGTAATCCTCTTTTCACTGTAATAGTACCTTGTTTGGTCTTGTACTAAACCCTGTATGGTGTGTATGACGATGGAATAAAGAAGCAGTTTCTGTATCTACCATGTCATACGGATGATCATCTTGCATTCCGAGTTATTCCTTACATTCTGTATCCTATGTCGGAATTTTATCATCCTGACTAAATCATTGTCTTGTTTACCTAGGATGGTCAACACGCGCACAAACCCTGCTCCCCAAGAGCAGGCCGAAGGCAGCGAAGTCAGGAATGCAAATCTGCCTCATCCTCCTTCCCTAGCCGAGGTTATGATGGAAGCCGAAAGAAACAAGCGGGAGACTAACCGTTTGTTGGAACGTATTGAACAGAACACGGCACACCATCAGAGGACTAACGTGGTGTCACTCAGTGATTTCATCAAGTTACATCCACCCACGTTCCACCACTCCGTCGAGCCTCTCGACGCTGATGATTGGCTTCGTAGTATCTCTCACAAACTGCGTTCCGCGCTGGTAGCGGAGGATGACAAGGTCACCTTTGCTGCATATCATCTTGAAGGCCCCGCCAGTCTATGGTGGGAGAATTATGGAGCTATGCGCCAAGCGGGCCATGTCACTACTTGGGCGGAATTCAGCGAGGCTTTCCGTGAACATCACATTCCGGAGGGTCTCATGGACCGTAAACGTGAGGAATTTTGCAGTTTCACCCAGGGCCGACTCTCTGTGGATGCCTACAGCAGGGAGTTCGGTAACCTCGCACGATATGCAACTGAGGAAGTTTCTACTGATGCCAAGAAGCAAGCAAGGTTCCGTAAGGGGCTTAGTCCTGAGCTTCACCGCGACCTCCGTCTGCATGAGTGCACATCTTTTCAGAAGCTTGTTAACAAGGCCATCAGTGCTGAGACTGGTCAGACTGATTATGACGCAACACACAAGCATGGCCGTGACATGGGTTCCTCATCCGGTGCTGGTCCTCAGAAGCGCCGCGTATGGGTGCCCAACACCGCCCTGCCACCCAGGTTCACACCGAGGCCATCCTTCCAGGCGCCTCGCCCCGTTCAACAGTTTACACCAGCCAAGCCCTATGGGGGTCCAACCAATAATGCTCCTCCATGTACCAGTTCCGTGACTTGTTTCAAGTGTGGGGAATCTGGTCACTATATGCGTGAGTGTCTCCAGACCAACCCCAACCAATCTGCTAAAGCTGTTGGCCGTGGCAAGCCGACAGGGAAAGTGTTCCACGCCAAGCCGGCCACCGCTACACGTGGCCATGTCAACTATATCTCTGCCGAGGAAGCTCAAGAGGATCCCAACGTCGTTCTTGGTACGCTTCTTGTTAATTGCCACCCGGCATCTGTTCTTTTCGATACAGGAGCCTCTCATTCTTTTATATCCGAAAATTATGCTCGTTTGCATAACATCGCATTCTGTGACATGCCAACCTCTATGGTAATTCAAACTCCGGGATCCAAATGGAAAACTTCCAGAGTAAGCCATGGAAATGAAATCCAAGTCGACAGACTAGTTTTCCTCGCATCTTTGATAGCCCTCAAATCTTCAGATATTAATATCATTCTGGGTATGGACTGGATGTCAGTTCATCATGCCCAAATTGATTGCTTCACTAGGACTGTTCAACTTACCCATCCTTCGGGGAAGATAGTCAATGTCTTGACCCGAATAGCCAAGCGACAGTTATATTCTCTTAACGCCAGCCCTTTGCCAGACCTTGAGGACGTCCTGGTAGTCCGTGACTTTCCGGATGTCTTCCCAGAGGAATTGCCAGGTGTTCCACCCGACAGGGATGTTGAGTTCGTAAAAGACCTCATTCCAGGAACCGTTCCGATTGCTAGAAGACCTTACAAGATGGCACCACTAGAACTAGCCGAGCTTAAGAAACAACTCGATGAGTCCTTGAAAAAGGGTTTCATCCGACCTAGTTCATCTCCGTGGGCTTGCCCCGTCCTCTTCGTCAAGAAAAAGGATGGTACGGACCGGATGGTTGTAGATTACCGACCTGTCAATTTGGTCACAATCAAGAACAAATATCCGCTCCCCAGGATCAACGACCTGTATGATCAGCTCGCTGGATCCTCAGTCTTCTCCAAGATGGATTTGAGGTTGGGCTACCATCAAATCATAATCAGAAACGGGGACATTCCTAAAACGGCCTTTGTTACTCGTTATGGCCAATACGAGTACACCGTCATGTCCTTCGGCTTAACCAACGCTCCAGCCACCTTTTCTCGTTTAATGAACTCAATCTTCATGGAGTATTTGGATAAATTCGTCGTAGTTTATCTCGATGATATACTCATCTACTCCAAGAACGAGGAAGAACATGCCGAACATTTAAGGCTAGTGTTGAAGAAACTTCGAGAGCACCGCCTTTATGCCAAGTTTTCCAAATGTGAATTTTGGTTGTCAGAAGTGACCTATCTGGGTCATGTAATATCTGGTAAAGGTATTGCTGTTAACCCCGAGCGAGTTCAAGCCGTCCTTAATTGGACTCCACCTGAATCGGTTAAGCAAGTTCAGAGTTTTCTGGGCTTAGCGAGCTATTGCCGTCGCTTTGTCGAAAACTTCTCCAAAGTAGCTAAACCTCTAACCGAACTCCTCAAGAAAGATAAGAAATTCGAATGGACTCCACAATGTGAGCACAGCTTTCAGGAACTGAAAAGACGCCTGACTTCTGCTCCCGTGCTGGTACCGCCAGACTTCTCCAAGGATTTTGTTATCTACTGCGACGCCTCGCGACAAGGACTAGGTTGCATTCTCATGCAAGATCGACATGTAATTGCTTACGCTTCACGGCAATTGCACCCACATGAGGAGAATTATCCTACTCATGATCTAGAGCTTGCAGCTGTAGTCTATGCACTTAAAACCTGGCGACATTACCTCCTCGGTAACCGTTGCGAAATATTCACTGATCACCAAAGTCTGAAGTACATTTTTACCCAACCGGATTTGAATCTCAGGCAAAGACGTTGGGTCGAGTTGATCACAGATTTCGACTTAGGAATAACTTACACCCCAGGGAAAGCCAACGTCATGGCTGATGCGCTAAGTCGTAAATCTTATTGTAACAACCTAATGCTACAACAAAGTCAACCGCTTCTCCATGAGGAATTTCGGAAGCTTAACCTTCACATTGTTCCTCAAGGTTTTCTTTCCACCTTGGTGGCGAAACCTACCCTTATGGATCACATCATCAAAGCACAGAAGGTAGATCCGGGAATTTCCCGCATCAAGAGAAACATCAAGAAAGGAGTTGCGAATTGTTTCTCCATCGATGATCAAGGGGTCGTATACTTCGAGAGTCGACTAGTGGTTCCCAAAGTGCGAAACCTGAGACGATTGATCCTTAAGGAGGCTCATGAATCTCCTCTCACCATTCATCCCGGTAGTACTAAGATGTATCAGGACCTACGCCAGAGGTTCTGGTGGACTAGGATGAAGAGAGAAATTGCTCAGTATATTGCTAATTGCGACGTCTGTCGTCGTGTAAAAGCAGAGCATCAACGGCCTGCTGGCACCCTTCAATCCTTAGCTATTCCTGAATGGAAATGGGATAAAATTGGTATGGACTTCATTACCGGTTTTCCCAGGACCAAGAGAGGGAATAATGCTATCTTCGTCGTTGTCGATCGTCTTTCCAAAGTAGCCCATTTCCTACCTGTTCGTGAGAGTATAAGCGCTAGTCAGCTGGCAGACTTATACATCTCCCGAATAGTGTCTCTCAATGGTGTTCCTTTGGAAATTAACTCGGATCGAGGAAGTCTTTTCACCTCTCGATTTTGGGAAAGTTTCCAAAACGCTATGGGAACCCGCCTTTCCTTTAGCACCGCTTTCCACCCTCAGTCGAGTGGTCAAGTGGAACGCGTCAACCAGATTCTAGAAGACATGCTTCGAGCCTCTGCTATCTCATTCGGAATGGGTTGGAAGAAGTGCCTTCCATTTGCCGAATTCGCTTACAACAACAGCTATCAATCTAGCTTGGGTAAAGCCCCTTTTGAAGTTCTCTATGGACGACGGTGTCGAACACCCCTTAACTGGTCAGAAACCGGGGAAAGACAATTCTTTGGCCCGGATATGATTCAGGAAGCAGAAGAGCAAGTTCGCATCGTTCATGAAAAGTTGAAAACAGCCCAATCTCGTCAAAAGAGTCAATATGACCGAAAACATAAGGCTATGACTTTCGAGGTTGACGAGAAGGCTTATCTTCGGGTTACCCCTCTGAAGGGAACCCATCGTTTCGGTATCAAAGGCAAATTGGCTCCTCATTACATTGGACCTTTTCGCATTCTTGCCAAACGAGGAGAAGTTGCCTACCAGTTGGAACTACCTCCGCACCTCTCCAGAGTCCACGATGTCTTCCATGTTTCTCAACTCAGGCGTTGCTTCTCGGATCCTATCCGTGGAGTGGACTACGAAACGCTTGATCTCCAAGATAATCTTACATATCGAGAGTACCCCATTCGTATCCTCGATCAGGCCGAGCGTACCATTCGACGTCATAATATCAAGTTTCTCAAAGTTCAATGGTCGCACCATTCTGAGGATGAAGCAACCTGGGAAAGGGAGGATCGTCTTCGACTCGAGTATCCCGCCTTCTTCCCGGAGGAACCCAAATCTCGGGACGAGATTCTTTTGAGTGGGGGTGAGTTGTCACACCCTAGCTAGTCATGCATTAGAGTGTTGCATCATGTTTATTCTTTCACCAGAAACCTGAAATGGGGATGACAGAACCCCCAGTCCCCTCTGAAACCAATTAGGATTTACTAAAAACTTTTTCAATGAACCTGAAATGCCCTTCTAAAATGCCCATCATTTTTGTCTTGGTTCAGAACCTCTGCCAAAAGTGGTGCACATTTTCCTAGGCCATCTTACGGTTTTTGAATTAAATCATAAATATTTGAATTTGGGCATTTAACATTATATAAAATATTTAAATGCTCAAATAACTCCAAACTAAAATGTTTCATGTTGGAAATAATCCAACTATGGACCAGGAGTAGTTTGGTGATTTTAGGAGTAGCCTAAGTATTTTATTTAATTCAACAAAGTTGCAGAAGTATTTAAAAAACAGAAAACAGAAAAAATGGAAAAGGCTTACCTGGCGCCCAGCACCCGGCCCACCTGCCGGCCCAGCCCAGCACCGCGCCAGCGAGCTGCTTGCCGGCCAGGCAGGCAGGCAGGTGCTTGACGGCGAGCACCGCATGGGTGCCACGCACCTGCTCGCCGCCTCGCCGCCTCCCTCGCCCGGCTAACACCGTGAATCGGCCTCTCTCTCTCTCCCGAACCTCCCAGACACCCCCTCTCCTCTCCAGCTCCTCTCCCTCGCTCTCCCACGCCATGGCCGACGCCATCGCCGCCACCCCCTCGCCGTAGCCACGCCCTCCGTCAACCCCACGCCGTGCCACCGTGTCCAGGAGCTCCGCCGCCGTCCACTTCATCGAGCTAGCCGAGCCCCGTGTGCTCGTGCGGCCCGAGACCACCGCACCGACCTCGCCCGAGCTCGCCGTCGCCGGAGATCCCCTTCAACGCCGTCGCCGCCTCAGCTCGTCCCCGACCCCGTCGGTGGCCTCTACGGGAGCGTTGTGAGCCTAGCTACCCCTCCGACCCTCCCTCTCTCATTCCCGAGCCGTGTAGCCACCGCACGAAGATCACACGCACGCACCGCCGCGGATCTCGTCGCCGACATGCTCCCGGCCATCCTCCGGCCAACCCGCGGTGCCCAACGCACTCACCACGCTGCGTTGGGCCCAACCGTGCACTTCCCGCACCTCCCCGCACACCCTAGGCCGAGTTCGCTTTCACCCGAACTCCGGTGGCCGCCAAAGTCGTCGCCGGTGCCAACTCCGGCCACCCCGACCCCAACGGACTCCACCAAGAGCTGCGGCTCGTCCTCAGCTCCACTCCGGTGGTCTCCGTGATCCATTTGGTGGCCGAAACGGCCAAAACCACTCCCGCCGCCGCGTCGGGCTCGCCGGCGGCTAAACGCCGGCGCCACTGGCATTGACTTTGACCACGGGTGGGCCCTGGTTGACTCCCCTGAGTCAATGACAGGTGGGGCCCAGCCCTGTTAACTAATTAGGATTAGTTTAAATTAATTTTAGTTTAATTAATCACACTGACACGCGGGACCCACTGTCAGGTTTGACCCGGACGTGTTCCGTTGACCTGCTGATGTCACACTGACGTCAGGCTGACGCAATAATTGATTTTCTGGAATTATTCTAATATAGGAAATTCCAGAATATAAATTAAACTTCAAAAATTCATAACTTTTATTCTGTAACTCCAAATCAGACAAATTATATATGAAAAATGATCAGAAAAATCCAATCTATTCATTTGTACTATTTTCATGCATGATTAAACAAGTTAACCTAATGTTTAATGCAGAACAAGGAAAAGCACTTTAAAAGGTCATGTTTGAGTTTGAAATTTGAATCTTTGATTCAAATTGGTTCAAACCCTTCTGGTTTTAGCTGCATTAGCCCAACACACTCATATTGCCATGTTTCATGCATGCATCATATTGTTGCACATTGTTTGGTGATGGTTGTGTATCGGTGTCCTTTGCGACAGGTTCTGCCTCCGAGGAGTATCGTGATTACCCTAACGAAGAACCGTATCAGTGCATCGAACCATCAGGCAAGCAACCAACCATTTGATCATATCGATACAATCCCATGTTCTCGCTCCTGCTCTCTTTTACTGCATTAAGACAACGCGTTTCAAACTGCTGTGTGCCACGGTAGTTGAACCCACTTCCTCTGCATGACCTGTCATTGCCACAGTAACTAGATGAAACCCACTAGCATGTGTAGGAGTTGATTGAGCCATATGTATGTGTTGTTCCTACCTTGCTATGCCTGCTATGCTTAGAGTCGTGTCAGGTCTGGTTCGTCTGGGTGATGGACTAGAGTGAAATGATTATGTCGGTAATGAAAGTGGTGTGGTGAACATGATTTGGTAAAGGTATCGATGAGAGGCCATGTAGGAGTACATGGTGGGTTGTTTCATTGAAGCCGACCTTAAGCACTGAGATCTGTATGTGTGATTTACGATTCAGCTACTACCATGCATTGGGCCCGAAACCAATGGACCCTCTCGACTTCTTAGTCACCCTAGTTCTCTGTCCAGGAGTTGCAAGTAGTTTCTGGTGTTTGTAGTATACTGGAGGCCGTGGACAGCGCTGACCGTAGGGGTGGGCTGTGATGCGGTAGGTACGTGGCACGGTGTACCGAATACCCGTTAGGTATCTCGGGAACCCTGTTCACATCGTTTGGGGCTGTGAGCGATACCTCGGCCGGATCTCCTCATGGATGGAACCCGAATAGGCGATAAACCTGGACTAGAGACTTAGGTGATTAGGTAGGTCGTGGCCGACACCCACGTTGGGCTTCCGCTTGAAGGTTGCCGAGTACATGTCGTGTAAACAACGGTAAGTGGTGAGAGCGTGTATGAAGAAGTACACCCCTGCAGGGTTATCATGATCTATTTGAATAGCCGCGTCCGCGGTAAAGGACTACTTGGTTGCCTATACAGTTCATAGACAAGTAAATGGAAACTACTAAAAGCCTCAAGATAAGTGTGAGTACCGAGGATGGCTCTTCCGTAGGAAGACAGAGGCGGATCCTCGGTAGTGTATTGAATTGGTGAGTAGTGGACTCGTGTACGCAAAACCATTTCAAGTTGGAGTCTCGTAGGTTAGCCTAGCCAAGAGTCAAAGCTGGCTTGCTGCAATAACTCCACCAACCCTTCTTGATAATAAGCATGTATGTAGGATCTGATGTAAGTCTTGCTGGGTACCTTTGTACTCATGTTGCTATAATTTACATTTTTACAGAAGACGCTGCAACCCCTTCTGATGGGTTCTACGTAGACGTTGACATCAATGAGTAGGCTAAGGCCCAGGTGGTGATCCTGAGCTTGTGAAGGACCACGTAGTATAGCTAGGCTTTCCAAGCCTCTTTTATTTTACTAGTTGTCTGTACTCAGACAAGTTACTTCCGCTGCTGGTTTGTATGACTGTATGACTTGAATGCTGGGTTGTGTGACCCGTACCTTTGTGTATGTTATGTATGGCTCTCTGAGCCTTAAATAAAGTACTTGTGTCGTAGAGTCATGTTGTGATGCTTCGTTATATTTGCACATATCGAGCATATTGTGTGTATGATTGAAATGCTTGGTATGTGTGGGATCTGACTATCTAGTTGTTTATCTTTAGTAGCCTCTCTTACTGGGAAATGTCTCCTAGTGTTACCGCTGAGCCATGGTAGCTTGCTACTGCTCTGGAACACTTAGGCTGGCCGGCATGTGTCCTTCCTCGTTCCGGTGTCTGTCCCTTCAGGGAAATGTCACGCATTGAGTACCGGAGTCCTGTTAGCCCGCTACAGCCCGGTTTACCGGAGTCCTGCTAGCCCAGTGCTACAGCCCGGACCCACTTGCTGTTGACCGACACGTTCGAGGCTGGGTCATGAATGCCTGTCCCTGTAAGTCTGTGCCACTTTGGGTTTATGACTAGTCATGTCAGCCCGGGCTCCTTATCATATGGATGCTAGCGGCACTATCATATATGTGAGCCAAAAGGCGCAAACGGTCCCGGGCAAAGGTAAGGCGACACCCGTGGGGATACCGTGCGTGAGGCCGCAAAGTGATATGAGGTGCTACAGGCTAGATCGATGTGACATCGAGTCGGGGTCCTGACATATCTCTTCGAAACACTTGGCAATCTACTTCAGAAAATAGGACATTGAGTCCAAAGTCAGCTAGTCTTGGTACGAAAAGTAAATTATAGCCAAGAGATTCAACAAGCATAACATTTTGGATGGAGCTGTCATGTGAGATGGCCACCTTACCAAGGCCAACAACCTTACCCTTTGAGTTATCACCAAAAGTGACAAATTTTTTAGGGTCGTCATTTTCAGCAAGCTCACGAAACATATCCTTGTCTCCGGTCATGTGATTGGTACATCCACTATCATGTACCCATTCCTTTCCTCTAGCCATGTAGCCGCGAAGATTAGCCATAAGACCAAAATGTCTCATAGACTCATCGAGATCAAAGTCACTGTCATCATCCACATCATAGTATCCATGTTCAACATCATCTTGTGATTGATCATTTCCTAGAGATAGTGATTCATTAGATAAGTGATCATCACAATGTTCATCTTTATGAATTCTAATGACTTCAGAAATGATATTGCTAATGATTCCAACATCTCCTTTGGCACGCATAAGTTCACGCAGGTCAAATAAACAATCACCAAACTTAGGATCATTAGAATTCATCTTACTTAAAGCAATTGACTTATAAAGAATCACATCTATATTTTCTAAGGAATAGTCTGGAAATCGTTCCGCAAGAAATGTCCATATGGTGTAAGCACAGTCAAGAGTAGGCAAGCGAACAAACAAATTTCTACGCAAACATCTAGTGATAAGATAGACAGTTCTAAGGTTGCAGATCATGTTAATGGACTCATCAGGGGTAGGATGCAAAGGATCAACAAGGGGCGCACAAGGGCTAGTAATGTACTTGTTCAAGTGATATTCATTGAAAATCTCAAGCATCTCATTTTTCCAATCATGAAAGAACTCTCCGTCAAGTATACGCACTCTAGATCTAAGACTCCCCAACATAGACTCATCCATATTCCTCCAATGGTGATTAAACCAAAGCAATGGAGACCAATGCTCTAATACCAATCGAAAGGATCGAGAAGAGGTGTCTAGGGGGGGGGGGTAATTAGACCCACAATAAAGAAAAGTAGCATTTTTAAATTTCTTTAAGTTAAGGTGGAGTTTTAGCACAAATTTAAACATACAAAATACATTTCAAGCAAGCATGGCAAGAGTATATGAGCAACGGAAATTAAATCATGCAAATTGCAAGAAAGTAAGGGGATGGGATTGGAGTGTGCAAACACAATTGGAGACACAGAGACTTTTGGCGTGGTTTCGATAGGTGGTTCTATCGTACATCCACGTTGATGGAGACTTGAACCCATGAAGGGTAACAGTTACGCGAGTCCACGGAGGGCTCCACCCACGAAGTGTCCACGAAGAAGCAACCTTGTCTATCCCACCATGGTCATTACCCATGAAGGACTTTCCTCACTTGTGTAGATCTTCATGAAGTAGGCGATCTCCTTGCCCTTACAAACTCCTTGGTTCAACTCCACAATCTTGACGGAGGCTCCCAAGTGACACATAACCAATCTAGGAGACACCACTCTCCAAAAGGTAATAGATAGTGTGTTGATGATGAACTCCTTGCTCTTGTGCTTCAAATGATAGTCTCCCCAACACTCAACTCTCTCACACAGATTTGGATATGGTGGAAAGATGATTTGAGTGGAAAGCAATTTGGGGAAGGCTAGATATCAAGATTCTAGTGGTTGGAATGGAGCGTCTTGGTCTCAACACATGAGTAGGTGGTTCTCCCTTAGAAAATGGATGCTGGAAGTGTAGGCACGTTCTGATGGCTATCTCTCATCGATGGAGAGGAGGGTGGAGGGGTATATGTGTCCTTGACATCTAGCCGTTACACACATTTTACCGAACTCGGTGGGACCGAATAGTGAAACTCAGTTAGACGGATATGGTTCAAAATGTGAACGTTAGAGTTTTCGGTGGGACCGATATGATCAACTCGATGGGACATATGTGCTAGGGTTAGGGTAAAACCTCAACTCGGTTTGACCGATTACACAAACTCGGTGGTACTGATTTTGGTAATAAGAAAACATAGAGTTGGTCAGGCAAACTCGGTGGGACCGATTGCATATCTCGGTGTGACCGAAATGATTGCAACAGGCAACAAAGAGTGTGTAAGCCCATCTCAGTGAGACCGAGATCCCATCGCTGAGACCGAATTGATTAGGGTTTCTGGCAGTGGTTATGTCAAGTGAACTTGGTGGCGCCAAATAGAACAAATCGGTGGGGTCAAGTTTGACTTTTGGTTTGGGACACATGTGGAAATGAGAAAGTGATTGAGGGCTTTGGAGCATATCACTAAGCACTTTGAGCAAGCAAGCCATTAAGAAACACCTTATCCCCTTTTAATAGTATTGGCTTTCCTATGGACTCAATGTGATCTTGGATCACTAAAATAGAAATGAAGAGCCTTGAGCTTTTGCCAATCTTCCATCCTTAGCATCTTGAAGGGGTTCCACATCCTCTTGTCCATGCCACGCCTTTGTTGAACTTTCAGAAATATGCTAGATAAACATATTAGTCCGACGAAAGATATGTTGTCATTAATTACCAAAATCACCTAGGGAGCACTTATGCTTTCAGAGAAAATATTTGAATGATGAGCATGATTGCAATGTTGTTAGTATGAATTCTTTGAATATCTATGATGCTTGGGGATGCTATATTTGATGAAGATGATATTTTTTGTCCCCCAATTTTCATGAGCAAATTTATTATGTTGAAAGCATGCCTCCTATTTATGATGATTATATTGATGAAAGTGGATTTCTAGAGGTCATGACTTTATTTAATGATGAATCCACTATTTTGGAAGAGGTTTCAATTGATTATTATGAGAACAAAGTTGCTATCTATGATGATTATTGTGATGACATGTATGCTATAAAGAACAATGATAGCCATGAAATTTGTCATCATGATTTTAGTGCTCAAAGTAATCATGTAAATCAAGTATCACATGATAGTTATTTTGTTGAGTTTGCTCCCACTACTATTCATGAGAATAAATTTTCTTATGTGGAGAGTAATAAAAAATTTATGCATGTGGATCATGACAAGAATGCTTTATGTGATAGATATATTGTTGAATTCATTCATGATGCTACTGAAAATTATTATGAGAGAGGAACATATGCTTTTACATATCTCAATAATCTCAAGCTTGCTCTCTATGTGTTGAAAGTTTTGAAGTATTGCTTGTTTTAACTTCCTATGCTAGATGATTCTTGTTCCCATGAATTATTTTCTCACAGAATCCCTATGCATAGGAAGTGGGTTAGGCTCAAATGTGCTAGTCATATGCTTCATGATGCTCCTGTTATGTTTCAATTCTTATCTTTTTTGTGAGCATCATTGAAATCATTATGCCTAACTAAAAAGGCATTAAAGAAAAGCGCTTGTTGGGAGACAACCCAACATTTACCTCTACTGTTTTTCTGTGTTCACATGATTAGGATACTGTATTAATAATGTTCTATAGGTTTTGTTTCAATAAAGTACCAAGTAAAGTCTTTGGGATAGTGTGGATGATAGTTGATTTTATTATGTGCAAAAACAAAAACATTTGTGCCTAGTAATAGAATTGTTCAAACTCACTGGAGGGTCAAAAAATTCTGAATTTTTTTATATAAATTCCCTATGTTTTCCTAATTATTTAGAATTTTTGGAGTAGCAGAAGTATGGTCATTGTTCAAATCATTACAGACTGTTCTATTTTTGACAGATTCTGTTTTCAATTCATAGCTTGCTTGCTTTATAGTTTCTATGGCTTATATTGCTCAATATAAATTGTGAAAATGATACAATATAGTAGGCATTGTGTGAGAACAATTATGAATCTTATCTTTGACAGTACCAAAGTGAATGATTTGTCTTTATCATACTAACCTATCTCAGGAAGTTTCGTTAAGTTTTGTGTGATTGAAGTTTTCTAGTTTTGAGTGATTATTGATATGAGGAGAATAAGGAGTGCAAAGACCCTAAGCTTTGGGATGCCCAAGGCACCCCAAGGTAATATTCAAGGAAGACCCAACAACTAAGCTTGGGGGATGCCCTGGAAGGCATCCCCTCTTTTGTCTCCAACATTATCGGTAACCTTACTTGGGGCTATATTTTTATTTGTCACATGATATGTGTTTTGATTCGAGAGTCATTTTATTTTGTTAGGATTTTCTTGCTGTTATATATAATAATTTTATCTTTTAGTTTGATAAAAATGTCAAGTATAACCTTTACCATGCTTATTTTGCAACTCTACATGTTGTTGTTTAAAAACAGAAAGTTTTCTATAATTGTCTGAATTCTTATGGAAAGTCAGAGAATGATAAAATCTTGAAATTTTTATGCAATAAGATACAACAAATTTTCTACAGCATGGTTATTTTTCGGAATTTTTGAAGTTACAGAAGTATGAATCTTCTTGCATTCTTTATAGGCTATCCTATTTTGACTTATTGTTGTTATGTTTGCATATGTTTGCTTGTTTAATTATTCTATTTGAGGATAAGAGTATTAAATATGCGGAGGCATTTAGTATGCAATGTTAAATAATAATTTTAATGATTTGCAACATTAGAAAATGTTAAGGTTATTGCATTGATTTACACTAACTTATCTCACGAGTTCTTGTTGAGTTTGTGTGGATGAAGTTTTGGAGATTTAGGGAAACCGTGATATAGAAGGAATTAATAGGACACAAATGCTCAAGCATGCGGATGCCCAAGGCATCCCAAGATAACATTTCAAGAAGTCTCAAGCATCTAAGCTCAAGGATGCCCCGGTAGGCATCCCACCTTTCTTCTTCAACAATTATCGGTTGAGCCTAAGTTTTTGCTTCTTCACATGAGTTGTGCTATTCTTTGAATGTCATTTTATTTTTTTGCTTGTTGTTTTAATAAAGTTCTTAGATCTGAAAGTTCTTAAATGAGAGAGAGAGTCCTCAAATAGCTACCCATTTACTTAACTACTCGCTTGATCTCCACTTATATATTTTTGGAGTAGTTTGTCATTTACTCTTGTGCTTCACTTGTATCCTATGAGTAAATTGTTGAATGAATTGAATATAACGAAGTCAAAATTATATGTTCATATCATGAATAGTAGTAGCTTCACATTGGGTTTAGAAAGTGAAATCTATTGAATCTTGACAATCATAATATTGGTTATACAAGCAATTCATGAATGATTAGTATAAGGAAGAGAACTTTCACATACAAATATATTATCTTGGGCATCTTCTATGATTGTGAATACCCATTAATTATTTTCAAACTTGAGAAAATTAGTTGAAGTTGGACAAGGAATACAACATAATGAGTTATGATTGCGTATATTTGCATATAAGTTATTTTTTTATGGATCCTCCAACATGTGGTGCTTGCTTAGGATCTTTTGCTAGCCAAAAATTCGTACTAAGTAGAGATACTACTTGCGCATCCAAAAACCCTTAAACCCAGTTTCTTGCCATGAGTGTCCACCATATCTGCCTATGGATTGAATAAGATCCTTCAAGTAAGTTGTCATCGGTGCATAAAGCAACAAAAATGCTCCTAAATATGTTTGATCTTTTATTGTAAGGGAAAATAAGCGTTTTACAAACTTGTGATGGTAGAGTAATAAAAGCGACGAACTACATAATAAAGGTTGCTATCATACGGGGCAATATACGTGACGTTCCTTTCCTTTAAGAGCTTGCACATCCAAATATAAAAAGTGCATCACAACCTATGCTTCCCTCTGCGAAGGGCCTATATTTTACTTTTTAGTATTTACTTTTATGCAAGAGTCAATAGTATGCATTCTCATTTCAACCTCAATTATTATCTAGTTGGCAAGCATCATGTGGTCGGGAAAGATCTAGGCACATATGGCCAGTCAAATATATTTGATCGTGGTAGATTATTGTTAGAAATTTATCTCTATGATAAATGAGTTGGGAGGCGAAACATTAAGCCCCTATCATTCTCCGTGTTTGATGGATGCCATTTTTTCTAAAAATATGCTTTGAGTACTAGCAATCATAGAAGACTATATGATGATAGAGTATGTGGAGCTCTTACTTAGACTTTGTTGAGAATAAGTTGAATTGCAATTATTTGATGACTAAGAACAAAGGTTTTTAAGTTTCCAGAGAAGGCATTGTTTGAACCGTAACATGTGAATTGATTGCTACTTTATCATGATGAGTTTTATGAGAAATAGTTGTTGTTATGATTCTAGGAAAAGTGATTGAAATTATCATTGATCAAACTTATGCACTATGCTAGCATTCACACACATCATAAATTGTTTCTTATATCATTTACCTACTCAAGGACGAGTGGGAATTAAACTTTGCGATGTTGATACATCTCCAATGTATCTATAATTTATGAAGTATTCATGCCATGTTTACAACAATTTTATATGGTTTTGGTATGATTTGAATGGAACTAACCCGGATTGATGCTGTTTTCAGCAGAACTACCGTGGTGTTGTTTTTGTGCAGAAATACAAGTTCTCAGAATTGGACGGAACTTTTTGACGATTTGTTTTGGAAGAAAAGAAAAATGTTGGAGCAAAGAACCACTGGAGGGGGGCCCTGCTGCCCACTAGGCACCAGGGCACGCCACACCCCCTGGCACATCCTGGTGGGTAGTGGCCCCCCTGAGGCCCATCTCTGTGTGAAACTGACGTAAAAGAATCCTATATATTCAGAAATTCTTGAAAGTTAGCCTAGTTCAGAAGTTCCGCCGCCGCAAGCCTCTATAGCCATGAAAAAAATCTAGGCCTTGTTCCGGCACCCTGCTGGAGGGGGAAATCATCACCGGAGGCCATCTTCATCATCCCAACGGCCACCATGATGTGGAGGCGGTAGTCCACCCTCAGGGCTGAGGGTTTGTACTAGTACCTATGTGTTTAATCTCTCTCTCTCTCTCGTGTTCTTGAGTTGGCACGGTCTTGATGTATCATGAGCTTTGTTAATATAGTTGGATCATATGGCGTTTTCCCCTCCCTGTCTTGTTGTGATGAATTGAGTTTTCCCTTTGAGATTTCATTATTGTTAGATTGAACACTTTTATGGATTTGAGAACACTTAATGTATGTCTTGCTATGAATACACGTACTGACAATGGGGTATCATATTGATTCACTTGATGTATGTTTTGAATGAATTGAGATTTCGTCATTGTTGGATTGAACACTTTTATGATTCGAGAACACTTAATGCATGTCTTGCTATGAATACCCGTACTTACAATGGGGTATCATATTGATTCACTTGATGTATGTTTTGGCACTCAACTCGCGGATTCCCAAGGTGACATTGGGGTAATCTATGCAAAGGGGTTGATGCACGTTTTCGTCTTTTGTTTCTCCAATAGAAATCTTGGGGCACTCTTTCAAGTTCTTTGTGTTGGATTGAGTATTATGAATCTGAAGTTGTTTGATTCATATCGTATAATAAACTCATGGATACTCGTGGTGACATTGAAGTATCTAGGTGACATTAGAGTTGGTTGATGTGTATCATATGGTGTTATTTTAGTACGAACTCTTGGATACATCGATCGGAAAGGAATACTGTTGATGAACATCACTAAAAACCTGGTGGATCATATCACAAATAGGGATTTTCTTTTTGAGATTTTCATCAAAAATTTGATTATTTCCAAACAAATGTCTCAAAGTGTAGTCACTATATAAAGAATCTCATCTATCACCCTTTTTTCACGTCTCATACATCATGATAAAAAAATTCTCAAGCTTCCCATACTATGTGATCAAATTCATTCTTAAGAACTTGGGTAGCAATTTTTTTAGCCTTAGGATCTTTTATCACGGGTAGCTCATAAAACAATCTTTGCAAAGTAGGATGAGTACAAATGAATCTATGTTCAAATTCCAGAACTAATGCTGAAATAACTTCCGCATAAATTTTAGTTCTTTTGATTATGGGAGCATCATCAAGAGGCAAATTGCCTACACAATTGAAAAATTCTTGTATATGTTCTTTTCCCATAAAATTCCCTTGTCCCAAAATGAAAGTTTTAACATCCATATCTCCTGAACGCCCTATTTTAGGAGTCAGGCCACCATCATCAGTTTCTGCCATGCCAAAGTCACTCATAATGATGAGTTCAGGCAAACAAAAGATTAGGAAGAAGAAGGGCAAATAAAAAGGCAAATCTTTTTGTGTTTTTTCAAAAATCGTTTTAGAAGTGGGGGAGTGGAAAATGAGAGTCAAATGACAAATAATGTAGTACACAAGATGAGAGTTTATGATGGGTACTTGGTAGGCTTGATGTAGACCTCCCCGGCAACAGCGCCAGAAATTCTTCCTGCTACTTCTTGAGCTTGCGTTGGTTTTTCCCTTAAAGAGGAAAGGGTGATGCAGCAAAGTAGAGATAAGTATTTCCCTCAGTTAGAGAACCAAGGTATCAATCCAGTAGGAGGTACAAATCTCCAATCTATGCACCTGCAAAAACAATCAAACACTTGCACCCAACGCGATAAAGGGGTGTCAATCCCTTCACTATCAATTGCAATGGTGAGATATGATAAGGATGGATATAAGAGATTACTAAAACATAAAAAGAAATTGCAGCAAGGTATTTTTGGGTTTTTTGGTTTATAGATCTAAAAGTATATGATGGAAAATAGACCCAGGGGCCATAGGTTTGAATAGAGGCTTCTCTCTTGAAGGCAAAGAATACAGTGGGTGAACAAATTACTGTCGAGCAATTGATAGAAAAGCGCAAAGTTGTGACGATATCCAAGGCAATGATTATGCATACAGGCATCACGTCCATGTCAAGTAGACTGACTCCTGCCTGCATCTACTACTATTACTCCACACATCGACCACTATCCAGCATGCATCTAGAGTATTAAGTTCATAAAGAACGGAGTAACGCCTTAAGTAAGATGACATGATGTAGAGGGGTAAACTCAAGCAATGTGATGAAAACCCCATCTTTTTATCCTTGACGGCAACAATACAATACGTGCCTCTCTACCCCTACTATGTCACTGGGTGAGGACACCGCAAGATTGAACCCAAAACTAAGCACCTCTCCCATTGCAAGAAATACCAATATAGTTGGCCAAACCAAACCGATAATTCGAAGAGAAATGCAAAGATATCAAATCATGCATATAAGAATCCAGAGAAGATTCAAATAATATTCATAGATAATTTGATCATAAATCCACAATTCATCAGATCACGACAAACACACCACAAAAGAATATTACATCGGATAGAAATCTAAGAACATCAAGAAGAACATGGTATTGAAGATCATAGAGAGAGAAGAAGCCATATAGCTACTAGCTATGGGCCCATAGGTCTGAGGTAAACTACTCACACTTCATCGGAAGGGCAATAGGGTTGATGTAGATGCCCTCCGTGATCGAATCCCCCTCCGGCAGATCGCCGGAAAAGGCCCCAAGATGGGATCTCACGGGGACAGAAGATTGCAGCGGCGGAAAAGTATTTTCGTGGATGCTTCTGATGGTTTGGGAATATTTGGGAATTTATAGGTCAAAGAATTAATAGGGTTAGGAGAGCTCTGAGGGACCCACAAGGAAACCCCCTAGGCGCGCCCTGCACCCTTGTCGTCGCCTCGGGACTCTTCTGCCTTGGTCTCCAAGTCCTGCGTGTGTGTTCTGGTCCAAGAAAAATCATCGTAAAGTTTTATTCCATTTGTACTCTGTTTGATATTCCTTTTCTGTAAAACTCAAAAACAAGGAAAAAAATAGAAACTGCCCTTGGGCTGTGGGTTAATAAGTTAGTCCCAAAAATAATACTATAAAATAGCATATAAAACATCCAAAATAGATAATATAATAGCATGGAACAATCAAAATACGTTGGAAAGTATCATGCATGCGCAGGCTTAATTCCTGCTCGTCCTCGAGTAGGTAAATGATAAAAACCGAATTTGTGATGTGGAGTGCTACCTAACATATATATCCATGTAATTTTGTTTATTGTAGCATGAATATTCAGATCCATAAGATTCAAAACAAAAGTTTAATATTGACATAAAAACAATAATACTAAAAGCATACTAACAAACCAATCATGTCTTCTCATATGTCTCCAACGTCTCTATAATTTTTGATTGCTCCATGCTGTTATATTATAATTGTTGGATGTTTTACAATCATTTTATAGCAACTTTATATCAATTTTTTTGGACTAACCTATTGACATAGTGCCTAGTGCCAGTTGCTGTTTTTTGCTTGTTTTTTTACTTCGCGGAAAATCAATATCAAACGGAGTCCAAACGTAGGGAAACATTTTGGAGACTTTTTCTGGACCAGAAGACACAAGTTGGGCCAAGGAAGTACCAGAGGGGGGCTCCGAGGGGAGCACAACCCATCTGGGCGCGCCTGGGGGCCCAGGCGCACCCTGGTGGGTTGTGCCCACCTCGGCCGCCTCCCGCACCGCTTCTTTGCTCTATAAATACCCCAAAAATCCAAAAATCCTAGGGGCGTCGATGAAACACAATTCCAGCCGCCGCAAGTTCCAGAAACCACAAATCCAATCTAGACACCATCACAGAGGGGTTCATCATCCTCATTGGTGCCTCTCCGATGATGCGTGAGTAGTTCATTATAGACCAACGGGTTCGTAGTTAGTATCTAGATGGCTTCCCCTCTCTCTCTTTTGATTCTCAATACAATGGTCTCATGGAGATCTATTTGATGTAACTCTTTTGCGGTGTGTTTGTTGGGATCCGATGAAGTTTGAGTTTATGATCAGATCTATTTTATCCATGAAAGTTATTTGAGTTTTGATCTATTATATGCATGATGACTTATAGCCTCGTATTTATTCTTCGAATCTTTGGTTTAGTTAGGCCAACTAGATCGATTTTTCTTGCCATGGGAAGAGGTGCTTGGTGATGGGTTTGATCTTACGGTGCTCAATCCCAGTGACAGAAGGGGAAATGACATGTATGTATCGTTGCTATTAAGGATAACAAGATGGGGTCTATTCCTACATGAATAGATCGTGTCTACATCATGTCATCGTTCTTATTGCATTACTCCGTTTCTTCATGAACTTAATACACTAGATGCATGCTGGATAGCGGTTGATGTGTGGAGTAATAGTAGTAGATGCAGGCAGGAGTCGGTCTACTAATCTTGGACATGATGCCATCATTGCCTGGATATTGTCATAATTATTTGAAGTTCTATCAAATTCCCAATAGTAATTTGTTTACCCACCGTACGCTATTTTTCTCGAGAGGATCCACTAGTGAAATTACAGCCCCGGGTCTATTTTCTCATCATATATTTTCAGATCTACATTACTATTTGCCTTTTATTTTATTTGCATCTTTTATTTTCAGATCTATATTATCAAAAACCCAAAAATACTTTGTTGCACTTTATTTTATTCCACGTTTATCGGGATCTATCTATCCAATCTATCACAATTTTTATCCCTACAACTTGGCAATTTCTGGCACGGTTACCCGAAAGGGATTGACAACCCATTTAACACGCTGGGTTGCAAGTTTTTGTTCTTTGTGTGCAGTTACCATTTACATAGTGTTGCTTGGTTCTCCTACTGGTTTGATAACCTTGGTCTCATCATTCAGGGAAATACCCACCATAGCTATGCTGCATCATCCCTTCCTCTTTGGGGAAATATGGACGTAGTTCAAGCTGCATCAAAAGGAATTTCTGGCACCTTTCCCGAGGAGGATCAAGTCAAGATAGTCTCCCGGCCACGTGCCAATTTCTGCCGCCATTGCCGGGGAGACATCATCAACATCTATTAGGTTCCTAATCACAAATCTCATCTCCTTCTAATTTACATTATTTGCCATTTGCCTCTTGTTTTCATCTCCCCCACTTCACAAAAATTTGTCTTCTTGTCTGTTTGCCTTTTTCTCGTCAGATCTCTTGTTCTTATCTCTACTTGTGTTACCATGTGCCTTCTATTTGCTTGCATCTTTGCTTGCTTAAAATCTATTGATATGGATCCTCATCCACTTGCTACCTTTTCAAAAGATCCAATCATGATGAACCAATTGCTAGTGAGTTGAGTGCACTAGATTATATTTATGAAGTTTTGCTTGAGGTTCTTGAATCTGAAAATTGTGATGAAGAAGTTTATGAAGTGATTCATGATAGCTCACTACTACAGGATGCTGCTAACGCGACACTATGATCAAAGACCCTTCGATGAAACTGTGTGCGATGCAATAATCGCAAACGGTGGTGTAAAATAACCATCAAAAAAGGTGCAAACCGTTAGTGATGGTGGGCACATCAAACAAGGTTCCGATTTTAGTTGCGTGTGTGATGTTGAGCATACGGTTGATCCATATGAACTGTTTGCGATTAGACAGAACAACAAAAACAGACATTTTTGTGAATTGTGTGCTCGTCAGGGCACACAGTTCAGTAATCAGAATTGTGTGCGATCATTATAGACTGCCCATACGGAATTTTTTTGTGAATTGTGTGCTCGTCAGGGCACACAGTTCAACAAACCAACCTGTGGGCGATAATATATAAGATCTCTGTCGAATACTTATTACTAACCATTTGCAATGAGATTGACATGATAAATAGAGATAACAAATTAATATGAGCGAACGGAAACAGAGATATGTACAGTCTGCTTAATTTAGTCCTTGTTGTTGTTGTTGTTGGATGGCCCCGCGACATCGTCTTGGCGAGGACGCTTCTTGCCGCTGACGGTTGGCTTTTCATCACCGCCGCCGTCGTCATCGTCGTTGTTGTCGTCGTCCTCCTCCTTGTATGACCATTCCTCCTCATCATCATTGTCGTCCTCTTCTCCGTACTCTAACGGCTCCTCATCTGTCTGGTTGTCGTTTGGTGACTCTAGAGGCGGATTCCCTTCCATGATCTGGATATAATCGAGGTCTAGGCTTGACGCCGGACTCATGGAAGACGAGCGGGATGATTCCGATGTTGACCTATCATCGGGCGCCAGACTATTGGCCGAACTGCCGTCCTCGCTGTCGCTCAACATGGCTGCAGAGTGTGTGCTAGTGTGTAGCGCTGCCTGCCGGGGACGATGAAGATGGTGGACACTTATGTGGGGTATGCAGAGAAGAGGAAATGCCAATTGAAGCGGGGGTGACGTATTATCTAACCGTTGATATAATCAATTGTAATTATTTGTACGCAGTCGCTCCAAATTCCCGGGGTTGTGCAGGACTCCTATTGGCTGGTTTATTTTTTCAGGACAAAAAGAAGTAACGAGTTTTGGGATTATGTACCGGTACCAGTACGAACGAAGTAGGACAATTGGCAAGCAATACATTGTGCTCTTCTTATTAATAAAGCCAGTAATAATCAAACTACAAAGGAAAAGAAAAAAAGACAAAGGAAAATATTTGCACGAATCTTCGCGTAACATCAATGGCATAGGACCTAGATGTGCATTAATTAGAGCACATCTAGATGTGCTTTAGCAATACTGTCAAACAAAACCCCTAATCATCATTGCAAACAGCGCATAGAACATGGCTAATGCGACAACCAGAACTACACATGCTAGTTCCTTCTTGTCTATTGCTTTCATATGTTGCCTGTGATTGATTCTTTCTTGCTTCATTGTACTGACTGTACATTCCAGATCAGCCAGTTTCTTCTTCAGCTTTACGTTATCTTCTGTGAGCTTGGCGATAACACTCTGAGCCATGCCATGCCATTCTTCACCCAGCCAGTTAACAAAGGCACAAGCCTCATATCCCTGCCAATGTTAAATAGTATTCAGGATGAGCGGTGGCATTAACTGAAGTAAAATGATGAACTTAGCACTTACCTCTAAGGGGCAACCGAGAAACCGCCTGCCAATGTCAAATCCCTCCGTGCATACACGTCGAGCGGGAGTGTGCCCGTGCACACAACTCAGCTTGTGGTACTTCTCGGTGGCACAAAACTCAGAGTCGAACTTGTGTTGCGGAAGTCTGGACTCATGCTTCGGATCCAGCGGCAGATCGCTTTCCTGGGGGGAGGGGGTGTCATTCAGGACAGATTCAGCAAGGAGCTATACTTTGTACATGCTAAAAAAGATCGGGATAGATTGGAACCTGACAGGACGATTCGGATCCATGTACACCTGCCTTATGATGACCTTAGGCAAGTGCTCGGCGGCGACCGCCATCATGGCGGTGATACGAGCAGGAGCAGCCGCACCGAAACCATCAGCACCACGTGAGGAAATTTGGACGCTATGTAGGGATTTGGGGGAAATGGGGAAACTATGGGGATGAGCTAACGGTCGGGAACTACTTATGGCACTATATGTTTGTATACGGCACACTGTTTACACATGTCATTTGTGTTAGGTATTACAACGTCACAAATGATTTCCGCACCAAACCGTGTGAGAAGACAATGTATGTTAGACACAGTTGCCGTCACATAACCGTATGTGATGTACTACCTTGTCCATATAATTGAGTTACAGTGATACCGTGTAAACAACCGCTCTGTGGATATCTGTCAAAAAACAGGCACTTTGCATATAGAGATAGCGGCGGCGGCCTAGGCAGTGGCTACCGGAGAAGAGGTCAATCCTCGGTCGATAGGCCGTGGCGGCATCGTAGGAGGTCAATCCTCGGTCTACGGCGGGAGATAGGAGGAGCTCAACCATCGAGGTTGGCGGCGGCATGATTCGAGCACATCCATCGCGGTCGATGATGGGATAGTGGAGGTCGAACTTCAGGTGGCAGCCGCACTAAGCTTTGCTCCTCGACCCTGCTGTCTCGGCGTGTCGCGGCATTGGGCTTTTCGGTCTGCTAGGGGGAGGTTGCCACACAGCTAATTAATTAAGGTATTATTTTCATGAGTGGCATAATTAAGGTATTAAATTCCTAAGGGTAGTGTTGTACTGGTACCCTACGTGTAAATTGACTGGCCATTAATTTTTGTCATTGCATGTCTGGATAACAACATGGAGCACCCTCAGTATTTATGAAAATAAAACCTTGTGATTAATGCATGCATCTTTGGGTAGCAGTTAATCCATGTATTAATGTTGTTGTTTTGTTTTTAATTACCATTCGTGTGGTGCAGATGGAACGATCTCAATGGATGAAGAATCGGAAAACCACTGATTTTATCAGTGGTGTGAAAGAGTTCATGAATTTGGCTGAAAGTACAAAGAGGAGAATTGGTGATGCGGATTACATCCTGTGTCCATGTACTGATTGTGCCAATATAGAGTCACATGAAGTTGCATATGTCCAATTGCACTTAGTCTCTAGGGGATTCAAGGATGGATATACACGCTGGACCAGACACGGTGAAGGGGAGGTCATGGATGAAGATACCCAGGGCAGCGAGATGCCAAACCCCGATCAGTGTCACATGGACGTCAAATCTAACATCACGGCAGAGGCGTCAAGCTACCAATGGAACACCAGAAAGACGAAATGCCCACTGGAAAACCAAGACGTCACCGCAAATGACGACGATCTTGATATGCCAGATTTTGCTGCTATGATTGCAGATTTCGAGGGCCACCAAAAGCATATGATTGGTACAAGGATCTGCCAACCATTGATGCGGACTCCAAGAAAGAATTGTATCCAGGTTGCAAAAAGAAATATTCCAAGTTGAGTGCCACCCTGGTGCTTCTCAGATTTAAAGTAGCAAACGGTCTATCAAACAAGGGCTTCACAGAGATGTTAGGTCTTTTCAAAGAAATTCTTCCGGAAGATAATGTGCTCCCCAGAAGCACGAATGAAACGAAGAAAATTGTTTGCCCACTAGAACTTGAAGTACAGAAGAAACACGCTTGTGTGAATGATTGTATATTGTACCGTGGTGAGTACAAAGATTTGCATGCATGTCCCACATGAAAGCATGCACCATACAAGCACATGAGAGGAAAGGACAAGTACAAATTAGACTATGAGATCAAGACAGGAATCTCATTCAAGGTTGTTTGGTTCTTGCCTTTAATTCCGAGGTTGAGGCGTTTGTTTTGAAACCCTAGAGAGACAAAGAGGTTGCAGTGGCATCATGATGAGCGAATTGTGGCTAAGTTTATGAGGCACCCGAAAGATGGGGCTCAGTGGGAATTAACTACAACAAGTTTGAAATTTTTTCCAATGATCATAGAAGTATAAGGCTCGGGAAGTGTACTGACGGGATGAATCCTTTTGGCGATATGAGCACCAATCACAGCACATGGCCGGTGCTTCTATGCATATATAACCTAGCAACTTGGTTGTGTATGAAGAAAAAATACATAATGGTGTCAATGATTATCCAAGGCCCGAAGCAACTTGGAAATGACATCGACATTTACTTTTAGCTACTGGTAGAAGAACTTTTGATAGTGTGGATAGATGCGCCTGCTGTAAAACGTGATGATGGTTACAAAAAGGAGATTTTTGATCTACATGCGATGTTGGTGCACACCATTCAAGATATGCCGGCATTAGGCAACACATCGGGGCAAAAAACAAAGGTAGATGTAGGGTGTGTCACATGCATGGATAGGACAACTAGCAGAAGACTTCCCAACTCGCACAAAACCGTGTATTTGCTTCATCATAGGTTCTTACGGAAAACTCACCCATACCAAAAGATGAAAGCTGAATTTGATGGTATGGCAGAGGTAGGTGTGAGCCCAAGGCCCTATGAAGGGGAGGTGGTCCACAACATGGCTAAAAAATTTAATGTTGTGCATGGCAAGAACCACCCTTTGACGGTGAAACAAACACCCAAAGGTCAAGTGTTGAAGAAGAAATCAATGTTCTGGAAATTACCTTACTGGGATATTCTACGTGTATGTTGATACGTCTCCAACGTATCTATAATTTTTGATTGTTCCATGCTATTATATTATCTATTTTTGATGTCTATGGACTTTATTATACACTTTTATACTCCCTTCGTTCCTTGATATAAGGTGTATATATTTTTGAGAAAAAACACAAAATATAAGGTGTATTGCGTTGCATCACTCGTTTGGATAATTTTTTTTAGGGATTTGATTACATTTACCTATATTAGGCAATCTCCTCTATTTTATCATGCCAATTAGTCAGTTGTAACATCGCCCAAAACTTGTGAAATTTTCCCTCCATGTGCGTTCTTTAATTTCCGTGCCAAAAACTATACAACCTATATTTAGGAATGGAGGGAGTATTATTTTTGGGACTAACCTATTAACCGGAGGCCCAGCCCAAATTGTTGTTTTCTTGCGTATTTCAGTGTTTCGAAGAAAAGGAATATCAAACGGAGTCCAAACGGAATTAAATCTTCGGGAGAGTTATTTTTGGAACAGAAGCAATCCAGGAGAATTGGAGTAGATGTCAGGGAAGCTTCGAGGAAGACATGAGGCAGGGAGGCGCGCCCTACCCCCCTGGACGCGCCCCCACCCTCGTGGGCCCCTCGTGGCTCCCTTGACCGACTTCTTTCGCCTATATATATCAATATACCCTAAAAACACCGGGGAATAGAATAGATCGGGAGTTCCGCCGCCAGAAGCCTCCGTAGCTATCGAAAACCAATCTAGACCCATTTCGGCACCCTGCCGGAGGGGGGAATCCCTCTTCGGTGGCCATCTTCATCATCTCGGCGCTCTCCGTGACGAGGAGGGAGTAGTTCACCCTCGGGGCTGAGGGTATGTACCAGTAGCTATGTGTTTGTTCTCTCTCTCTCTCTCGTGTTCTTGAGGTGGTACGATCTTGACGTATCACGAGCTTTGCTATTATAGTTGGATCTTATGATGTTTCTCCCCCTCTACTCTCTTGTGATGGATTGAGTTTTCCCTTTGAAGTTATCTTATTGGATTGAGTATTTAAGGATTTGAGAACACTTGATGTATGTCTTGCACGTGCTTATCTGTGGTGATAATGGGATATCATGTGATCCACTTGATGTATGTTTTGGTGATCAACTTGCGAGTTCCGTGACCTCGTGAACTTATGCATATGGGTTGGCACATGCTTTTGTCTTGACTCTCCGGTAGAAACTTTGGGGCACTCTTTGAAGTTCTTTGTGTTGGTTGAATAGATGAATCTAAGATTGTGTGATACATATCGTATAATCATACCCATAGATACTTGAGGTGACATTGGAGTATCTAGGTGACATTAGGGTTTTGGTTGATTTGTGTCTTAAGGTGTTATTCTAGTATGAACTCTATGATAGATTGAAAGGAAAGAATAGCTTCGTGTTATTTTAGTACGAACTCTTGAATAGATCGATCAGAAAGGATAAATTTGAGGTGGTTTCGTACCCTACCATAATCTCTTTGTTTGTTCTCCGCTATTAGTGACTTTGGAGTGACTCTTTGTTGCATGTTGAGGGATAGTTATTGATACGTCCATTTTACATCAAGCTTTTATATCGATATTTATCGCATTATGGACTGTTATTTCACTTTATGTCACAATACTTATGGCTATTCTCTCTTATTTTACAAGGTTTACATGAAGAGAGAGAATGCCGGCAGCTAGAATTCTGGGCTGGAAAAGGAGCTAATATTAGAGACCTATTCTGCGCAACTCCAAAAGTCCTGAAACTCCACGGAACATCTTAAAATAAATAAAGAAAAATCCTCGCCAAAGATGAAGGCCAGGGGGCCCACACCCTGCTCACGAGGGTGGGGGGCGCGCCCCCCTCCTAGGGTGCGCCCCTACCTCGTGGGCCCCCTGGTGGCTCTCCGACGTCCATCTTCTGCTATATGAAGTCTTTCGATGAGAAAAAAATCAGAAGGAACTTTTCGGGACGAGACTCCGCCGCCACGAGGCGGAACCTTGGCGGATCCAATCTAGAGCTCCGGCAGAGTTGTTCTGCCGGGGAAACATCCCTCCGGGAGGGGGAAATCATCACCAACCCTCCTCTCATCGGGAGAGGGAAATCTCCATCAACATGTTCACCAACACCATCTCATCTCCAAACCCTAGTTCATCTCTTGTATCCAATTCTTGTCTCAAAGTCCGGGATTGGTGCTAGTAGGTTGGTAATAGTGTTGATTACTCCTTCTAGTTGATGCTAGTTGGTTTATTTGGTGGAAGATCATATGTTCAGATCCTATATGCATATTATTACCCCTCTGATTATGAACATGAATATGCTTTGTGAGTAATTACGTTCGTTCCTGAGGACAAGGGAGAAGTCTTTCTATGAGTAGTCATGTGAATTTGGTATTCGTTTGATATTTTGATAAGATGTATGTTGTCTAGCCTCTAGTGGTGTTATGTGAACGTCGACTACATAACACTAGACCATTATTTGGGCCTAGAGGAAGGCATTGGGAAGTAATAAGTAGATGATAGGTTGCTAGAGTGACAGAAGCTTAAACCCTAGTTCATGCGTTGCTTCGTAATGGGCTGATTTTGATCCACATGTTTCATGCTATGGTTAGGTTTACCTTAATACTTTTGTTGTAGTTGCGGATGCTTGCAATAGAGGTTAATCATGAGTGGGATACTTGTTCAAGTAAGAACAACACCAAAGCACCGGTCCACCCACATATCAAATTATCAAAGTATCGAACGCGAATCATATGAACGTGATGAAAACTAGCTTGACGATATTCCCATGTGTCCTCGGGAGCACTTTTCCTATTATAAGAGTTTGTTCCGGCTTGTCCTTTGCTATAAAAAGGATTGGGCCACCTTGTCGCACTTTATTTACTATTGTTACTTGTTGCTCGTTACAATTTATCTTATCACAAAACTATATGTTACCACTTATTTCAGTACGCGCAGAGAATACCTTGCTGAAAACTGCTTATCATTTCCTTCTGCTCCTCGTTGGGTTTGACACTCTTACTTATTGAAAGGACTACGATAGATCCCCTATACTTGTGGGTCATCAAGACTCTTTTCTGGCGTCGTTGCTGGGGAGTGTAGCGCCTTTGGTAGGTGGAATTTGGTAAGGAAAAATTTATATAGTGTGCTGAAATTTACTGTCACTTGTTACTATGGAAAGTAATTCTCTGAGGGGCTTTGAGGGAGTCCTGGATTAGGGGGTGTCCGGATGGCCGGACTATACCTTCAGCCGGACTCCTGGACTATGAAGATACAATATTGAAGACTTTGTCCCGTGTCCGGAAGGGACTTTCCTTGGCGTGGAAGGCAAGCTTGGCGATACGGATATGCAGATCTCCTACCATCGTAACCGACCTTGTGTAACCCTAGCCCTCTCCGGTGTGTATATAAACCAGAGGGTTTTAGTCCATAGGACAACAGACAATCATACCATAGGCTAGCCTCTCTGATCTCGTGGCAGATCTACTCTTGTACTACCCATATCATCAATATTAATCAAGCAGGACGTAAGGTTTTACCTCCATCGAGAGGGCTCGAACCTGGGTAAAACTTTGTGTCCCTTGCCTCCTGTTACCATCCGGCCTAGACGCACAGTTTGGGACCCCCTACCCGAGATCCGCCGGTTTTGACACCGACATTGGTGCTTTCATTGAGAGTTTCTCTATGTCGTCGCCATCAGGAAGGATGCCTCGCCCCGTCTTTAAAGACGGCACCGTTGCTAAGGGAGCTTTGGCTGTCGGCCAAACCCTCCGACTAGGTGGTTTTCTTATGACCGCCTGTTCAGCTTCTGCGCCGACGATGACCTCTCGAGCCATCGAAAACAATCTTCATGTCAGCTCGGAACTCGCCGAGCAGTTAGATCCAATGGAGCTCTCCACCATAAACGAGCTCTTGGACCGCTTCGCCGCCCTGGGAGTCGCTACGGATTATGACCAGATTGGGCCTAAACCCGATCTGAGAGAGATTAACTCTCCCCAAGTCACCCATCATGTTGCCGTGGTAGAGGGATAGTGCGGCAACCCTTCATCTATCTTAAGGACTCGCTACGTCCGGATTCTCGATCCCTCCAAGCCGGATACCCACGGAGGGGAGGATATCACTCAAGACCTGAACCTAGAGTCAGGCGACAGGCTAGATTCATTGAACAACATCTAGGAATCCAAATTTTCGAGTCCGGAAATTCCTCGGCCCCTGAGCCTCAGATGGGGTGAGGCTTCGGATTTAATTCCACCCACCCACCCCAACATAAGCGATCTATCCAAAATCAGGCAAGAGCCCGATGAAACAGTACATCATTACTGGGCCAGATTCCTCCTGGTCAAGAACAGGCTAAGGGACTGCCGCGAGGAAGACACAATCTCAATATTCTGCAATAATTGCATGGACAAGGGCATACTCAACTCCATAAGTCTCCGTGATATTACACGCTTCGCTGACTTGGCGTCCATTGTACGAAAGTACTGTGCGATGGAAAGCGCTTGGAAAACCGAAATAAAATTTTGGGACAATCCGGCCCTGAATACAAACCTAGTCCGAAATAAAAGGGTGCATCATCACCAGACACCCGGGTCAAGCACTAAAAAGCAAAAACCCTCTACAGGGCATGGAACCGTACTGGAAGGATGGCTCAATGGACCATGTAAAATTCACAGTACAGAGGACGCCACACCAACTCACAGCCTCAGAGCATGTTGGATACTCCGGCAGGTGGCCAAAATTGGCGAAAATCTCCTAATTCCGGAGGCCACAGAAAGCCACCCCAGAGACACCAATACGGTATTAACAGTCTTCGAGAGTTTCGCATCAAATAATATGCAAAAAAGGACACTCCGTAGCCTTGCCGAAGTCTACCAAGTAGCAACAATAAACCCATGGAGTGACACGGCTATTACCTTTAACGCCAGTGATGAACCTAAATTCCGAACAGCCCGAGCACCAGCAGCATTGGTCCTAAGTCCAATGGTGGATGGCTTTCGTCTTACCAAGGTACTCATGGACGGCGGCAGTGGATTGAACCTCATTTATGAGGAAACCCTTCAAAAAATGGAAATAGACTGGAACCGCATTGAGCGAAGCAGCACAACCTTTAGAGGAATAATCCCCAGTCGGGAAGCGCGATGTACAGGAAAAATCACACTAGATGTGGTGTTCGGCACGCCGGATAATTACAGGTCCGAAGAGGTCACGTTCCATCTGGCTCCGTTCAGCAGCGGTTATCACGCTCTGCTAGGGCAGGAAGCGTTTACAATCTTCCAAGCAATACCCCATTACGGGTACATGAAGCTCAAGATGCCCGGGCCTAACGGGATCATCACTCTCGCTAGTGATCCGGACATAGCACTCCGCGCCGAAAACAAGACAGCCACACTGGCCCTCGAGGCACTATCCGAAGCCCTAGCGGCTGAGGAACTGACTGCGCTGCGCTCTACGGTGAATAGGGACGATGTGGTACTCGACAAAAGATCCAAGTCCACCTCCTTTAAACCGGCAGACGAAATAGTCAAATTCTAGGTCCATCAAACGGACCCCAATAAAATAGCTTCCATCGGGGCACATTTAGACCCTGATGTAGACGCCGCACTGCAAGAGTTCCTATGAGAGAACTGGGACATTTTCGCCTGGCACCCTTCAGACATGCCAGGAATCCCACGCAGGCTGGCCGAGCACAGCTTAAATATCCTAAAAGGATTCAAGCCTGTCAAACAAGCTCTTCGGCGTTTTTCCGAACCTAAGAGACAGGCCATGGGAGAAGAGCTAGCAAAGCTATTGGAGGCCGGATTCATGAGAGATATAAAACATCCGGACTGGCTAGCAAACCTGGTGATGGTACCAAAGAAGGACAAATCCTAGCGCCTGTGCGTTGATTGTAAGGACCTTAACAAGGCCTGCCCAAAGGATCCCTTCCCCCTCCCCCGCATCGATCAAATTATCGACGCTACCGTAGGACACGATTCGTTGTGTTTCCTTGACGCATATTCCGGCTACCATCAAATCAAGATGGCAGAACCAGACCAAGCCGCAACGACATTCATCACACCATACGGCCCATTCTGCTTAAACACAATGCCCTTCAGGCTCAAAAATGCCGGTGCAACATATCAGCGCATGATTCAGACATGTCTGGCAAACCAGATCGGCAAAATAGTGGAGGCATATGTAGATGATCTGGTCGTCAAAACAAGACATGTCGAATCTCTAGTAGACGACTTGAGGCTCACATTCGATAACCTCCAAACATACGACATCAAGCTCAACCCAGAAAAATGTGTTTTCAGCGTTCCAGCCGGAAAGCTCTTTGGCTTCATTGTATCCGGTAGAGGAATTGAAGCAAATCCATCCAAGATCCGAGCTCTGTCACAACTGGATATCCCAAAGGACCTCAAACAAATACAAAAGTTAACCCGATGCCTGGCGGCTCTAAGCCGCTTTATCTCCCGCTTGGGAGAAAAGGCCCTACCCCTTTACCGCCTCCTTCGGTGCACCGAACACTTCGAATGGACGGATGCAGCCACGGCCGTACTCGACAAAATAAAAGCCATATTGGCAACAAACCCAGTCCTGGCCGCGCCAAACATTGGCGAACCAATGCTATTGTACATTGCAGCAACACATCAGGTTGTAAGCGCAGTACTCGTCGTCGAACGAGAAACGGACGGACACAAATTCCCCCTTCAAAAGCCGGTCTATTATGTGTCCACTATCCTCACTCCCTGCAAATCACGGTACCCCGCGTTATCAAAAGATTGCGTATGCGGTATTCATGGCATCCCAGAAGCTACGACACTACTTTCAAGAGTGTTCAATAATAGTAGCCTCGGAAGTACCACTTAATGATATTATAAACAACCGTGACGCAACGGGCCGGATTGCAAAATGGGCCATTGAGCTCCTCCCATTCGACATAACTTATAAGCCACGACGAGCCATCAAGTCACAAGTCTTGGCTGACTTCGTCGCAGAATGGACGAAGGCTGAACTCCCTAAAGAGTACGGCACATATTCAAATTGGATCATGCATTTCGACGGCTCCAAGATGTTGGCCGGACTGGGGGCTGGCGTCGTTTTGACGTCCCCCACAGGAGACACAGTTCAATACGTACTCCAGATTATGTACACGGACTCCAACAATGCAGCCGAATATGAGGCCCTTTTACATGGTCTCCGGATGGCAGTATCGATGGGCATTCAACGCCTAGAGGTGCACGGGGACTCGAACCTCGCAATATCCCAAATAAATGGAGACTTCGATGCCAAGGATCCAAAAATGGCAGCTTACCGTAACGCCGTCCTAAAAATGTCAGCTCGGTTCGAAGGGCTTGAATTCCACCATGTAGCCCGGGAAAATAATTAGGCGGCGGATGTCCTGGCACGCATCGGCGCAAAACGCGATGTAGTCCCCCCCAACATCTTCTTGGAAAGGCTGTTCAAGCCATCCGTAGTATGGGAAGGGAGCCAAACAATAACAGCCCGGACCCAACCGCACTGCCCGACACCGAATATTCCGACACAATCGGAGGCTCTGCCAATGAAATAACACCTTTAGCCCATGTACTAATGGCTGTTATCGCCCCGTGGACAGAACCATTCCTCGCCTACCTTACTAGGCAGGAACTCCTCGAGGACCAAAACAAGGCACACTGCATAGTGCGGCGATCCAAAGCCTACAAAGTCCACGAGGGAGAGCTTTATAACAAAAGCACTATCGGAGTCCTTCAAAGGTGCATCTCCGAAGAGGAAGGGCGGAACCTCCTGGCTGAAATTCATGCCGGACTCGGCGGTCATCACACGGCAGCTCGGTCCCTTGTAATCAAGGCCTTACGTACAGGCTTTTATTGGCTGACGGCCCGGGCAGACGCCTAGGACTTAGTCCAACGATGCACCGGTTGCCAGCTCTTTGCAAACCAAAGCCATATGCCACCCACCGCCCTCCAAACTATCCCCATCACTTGGCCCTTCGCGGTCTGGGGGCTTGACATGGTTGGACCCCTTAGAGGCGGAACCCACAAGCAAAAATACTTACTGGTCATGGTGGATAAGTTCACCAAATGGATAGAAGCCAAGCCTGCTAAGACGGCCGAATCCGGACCGGTGATAGACTTTATATCCGGGGCGTACACTGTTACGGCATCCCCCATAGCATCATCACGGATAATGGCACGAACTTCACGGCCAATGAGGTAAAACTCTGGTGCAAAAACATGGGCATCAAGCTCGATTATGCTTCCGTCTATCACCCACAAACTAATGGCCAGGTCGAACGTGCAAATGGTCTTATCATGAGCGGCATCAAACCCATATTAGTGCGGTCCCTCAAGGAATCTAACACGCACTGGGTAGAGGAGCTCGACTCCGTACTATGGGGGCTGCGGACCACGCCGAATCGCACCACCGGATACACAACATTCTTTATGGTGTATGGCGCAGAGGCAGTTTTGCCTTGCGACATAATTCATGACTCACCTCAAGTGCGCATGTATGAAGAAAGAGAAGCCGAGCTCGATCGGCAGGACAGCTTGGATGCATTGGAGGAGGAGCGTGACGTGGCAAAAGCCCATTCCGCATTCTATCAACAGCAGGCTTGAAGATACCAAAGCAGAGAAGTACGGGCCAAAAATTACAACGTTGGCGAATTAGTTCTATGACTACCAGACAAGAAAAAGGACAAACTCAAGCCCAAGTGGGAAGGTCCCTTCATAATTGACCAAGTCCTGACTGGTGGAGCGTACCGCCTGCGAGATGCATCGGATAACCGACTCGAGCTGAACCCATGGAACGCAGCCCGTCTCCGAAGATTCTATGCCTAGCGCCGGACTCTGTGTTCGTCTCCTTCTTCTCTCCATTTTTTATATACTTTCTGTCTTATATTCCTCTTCTTCTCTCTCTCTCTCTTATAGCCTTTAAAGGCTCATAAAGTGACGCGCTATCCGCGCTCATTAAACCTGGGGGCTTCTTTAAACAGAAGCTTATTTATACTGGCTTCATGCCCAACACATGTGTCACACTTCCGCATGTACCTTTTATTCACCATTATATGCATCGATATGACTTAAGTTTTGGCCAAGCTGGGTTGCCTGGCTCCTGTGCTTACCCCTACATTTCCGATTGTTCGGCTAGGTGGTAAAGGGATCACCACTGCAATTGTTACTGCTGGGTCAGCCGGACGTGTACCTCAGACTGTGTGAAGCCGAAAACTAGCGTTCTTAAGGGAATATTCGGTCGATGAACTAAAGATGATATTTTTTATTTTATTTATCTATACGCCCCTAGATGTTTTTCCTGCGTTTCTTTTCGCAGCATGGACATGCACTTTAGGGCATGCCTCCCAAGGAAAGGAACCCCTAAGGGAACTATTCTCCCTGGAAGATGTTTCTTACTAACCATGTAATATAACATAACTAGTCGGGCACTTGTCTGTTCACGCACTAATGACCCCTACGCCTAGTCTCCATGCATTCCCCGGTTCCTATATAACCACATGGGAATTCGGACACACTCCGGACCGTCAGGTCCTGAGGCTGAAGCGAAAAGGTCGGCCATGACAAATGATCTACAATCCGGCTAGAAGGCATTATAAATGTCAATTAAATTACATAGTCATTTTGACTGACTGTATTACTCTTCAATACCATCTAACAGGCTGTCTAATTTACAGTCTTGCTGGAAATACTTTGCGGCCAACTCTACTTGGCCGTATACTAAGCTTACAGGGATCTCCTTCCCATCGGGCCCTACAGGACCAACCTTAGCCATGTGGTTGGGGTCAGCCTTTGTGTACCGCGTCTTCACCATGGCCCAGGCCTCCCTAGCACCTTGATGGCAGGACGATATCTTCCACAATCGGAAGTGCCAACGTGCTCCCTTTAGCTTCTCCGCAAGCTCTCCAAGACCTTCGGGCATGGAGATGGATGGCCACAGGGCCTGGGCGACGCCTTGCATCGCCTGCCGAACTTGATCGAGCAGTTGCGAGAGCTCGGGAAGAAGGTCACCCATAGAACTGGGAATCTCCTCTGTAGGACGACCTGTTAGCACACCTACAGACATTGCTCTGTTAGTCGACTTCCCCGCCGAACTTTCTTTCAAAGGTTCGTTCAAGCACTTACTAAATATGCCGCACCGAAGCCGCTGATTCTCCTTAATGGAGTCTGACAGCTGGGCACGAACATCTTTCAGCTCAACGCCCAGCTTGGTGTTGGCATCTTGGAGATCATTCTTCTCCCGCCTCACCTTTGTCAACACCTTCTCACCAGCCTTTAGCTGGCGTAGGAGGTGTTGCCTTTCCGGATTCAATCGGGCGCCATCTGCAATTTCATTTGTGTGATTCGCACCCATGCCGTGCTTCGCAAAATACTTATCTTTCAAAGTGTATATTACCAGAGGGGGTCTCCTTGGGCTCCCCTGCCGCGGCTAGTGCGGCCTCAAGTTGGGCTTTGCACTCTTCCAGCTCCTTGGACAGTAGGGAATTCTTTTCTGTTAGAACCTGCATAACAAATGATCCTTAAATCAGTTATTCTAAATGTTTCAAGTCTCGGGGGCTACTAGTATATATACAATTACCAAAATTTTCTTACCCGTATGTCTTTTACATATTGCTCCGTGGCTCTGGCTAGACCATTTTGAGCGGCACGGAGGTACCCATCTCCCAAATTAAAGGCATCTAATGCCTCTTGGAAGAAACAAGCATCACGAAGAATTGTCCGGCGACGCCTGTGGTTCATGGCACTCTCCACCTCAGAGTTGGTGGAAGACAACCTGTCCACATCCTCCATCGGAGGAGCGTCCGGTGCGCACCTTGTGTTCGCCTCCGCCTCCGGACCAGGCTTCGGAGCCTGGCTGGTGGAGGCGCGGTTGGCAGCCTCTCCGGGTATAGTCCGGCGAGGTCTCTTTGTCCTGAAGAGAGCATGAGTGTTAATATGCCTCGCAGGTGTAACACCTGGGATAAGGGGGCGCGACATACCTTTGCGCTGACGCCTCGGTCCGGACTGCGCCTCTTTTCTGCCCACGGGCCCCTGCGGCCCCTCGTTGGCTTGCCGCCGCAGGTTCGGCCTCCCGTCTCAAAAACCTCCCCTGCAAAGCTCGGTTGTAATCAGGAAACTGAAAACACGAGAGGGCGGACACCTATTTGGGATACTGGGACTTCGATCTCAGTTACCTGGGAGGCCGGGATTAGCCCTGGGTAATCGGCCGTAATGGCCACCAAGGCGTTGTCCTTGCTCAACTTATGGAACACTCCATCAATCAGCTCCACAGATATGTCCGGATCCTCTTGAGAGGCCGGGTCGAGGGACCGTCCTGGGTCCTCGGGTTGTGGAGGAGGGCTGTTTATTTCCTTAACAGCCCGGCGCAGTTCCTGCATTGAAGTCGTTAGACTGAATATTTAACAATGGGAATACAAAACGGATGGGAAAGTAAATGTGACCGCTTACCCAGCTTGGGGGATTGTGCATAGAGAATCCACCCTGTGGGTTGACGTGCAGAAATTCCTCCTCTTCTCGCTTATACAAAGTGGACAAGATCTTTAGTAGAGCGGCAGCTGAATCCGGCCCCTTACGGCCGTAGCGGGTGGCGTCACCCTCCCTGTTGAAGTCACACATGGGGTGGCTTCTATACTGAAGCGGCTGCACCCCCCGCATGATGCATTCGGCCATAACCCCGATCATGGTCAGTCTGGAATGGGCTAACAATCTTATTCGTCCCATCAGGTAAATGATGTCCCTGTCACTTTCCCTCTCAGGGCTCCATGGACGCCAGCTTAGGCGCTTCTTTAAGGGAGCACTGTCGAACTCAAGGAGGCCAATCCGAACAGGATCCGGCAGTGGGACATCCTCTATATAAAACCATTCTGAAGGCCAGTCTTCGGACGCCTTCTTTGGAGTTCCAGATAGATATCCAGTCCCGGGGATGCGCCACACTTCGGCTCCGCCCACTTGATACATTGACCCCTCCTTAGAGCGGGGCACAAGGCAGAATAACCTTTTCCATAGCCCGAAATGAGCCTCGATACCCAAAAACAGCTCGCAGAGGGCTACGAAGCCCGTGATATGCAATACGGAGGCAGGCGTGAGATTGTGTAGCTGGAGGCCGTAGAACTCCAACAGCCCCCGGAGAAATGGATGGATTGGAAACCCGAGCCCACTTATTAAATAAGGGACGAGGCATACCCGCTCTCCTTTGGAGGGATTAGGGGCACTCTCCGCTTGCTTTCCACCGTTATAGACGGCAAGACCGGCTCGAACTGGGATCATATAGGCCGGGGGGAGAAATCCCTTGGTCTGGAGCGTCACTAGCTCGCTATGCGGGATGGAGCATCTCCCCCAATATCCAGGCTGAGGGCTGGAAGGGCGAAAGGAGGAGTTGCGATGGCTGGCGATGGTGGAATGGACCTTTGTCGGATGCGCTCTGATGAACACTCGCGAAGGGGAGAAGGTGTGGTTTGGATCTAAATCCTTGTCCCCTTAAATGGGCGGCTCATTTACGCGGCTAGGGGTGTGAATGTAAAAACACTCAGACTTTTCATATTTGTTTGACATGTGGGAGATGGCCATTATTGGGCGTTGAAGCCGAGGAGTGCAACATTTACAAGAAGCCAGACTTTATTTAACAGGTACACGGAATTTGGAGGAGAACCCGCCTTGCAATGCCGAAGACAATCTGTGCGCCGGACTCATCATCATTGAAGCCTGGTTCGGGGGTACTGAGGGAGTCCTGGATTAGGGGGTGTACGGATGGCCGGACTATACCTTCAGCCGGACTCCTGGACTATGAGATACAATATTGAAGACTTCGTCCCATGTCCGGAAGGGACTTTCTTGGCGTGGAAGGCAAGCTTGGCGATACGGATATGCAGATCTCCTACCATTGTAACCGACCTTGTGTAACCCTAGCCCTCTCCGGTGTCTATACAAACCGGAGGGTTTTAGTCCATAGGACAACAGACAATCATACCATAGGCTAGCTTCTAGGGTTTAGCCTCTCTGATCTTGTGGTACATCTACTCTTGTACTACCCATATCATCAATATTAATCAAGCAGGATGTAGGGTTTTACCTCCATCGAGAGGGCCCGAACCTGGGTAAAACTTCATGTCCCTTGCCTCTTGTTACCATCCGGCCTAGACGCACAGTTCGGGACCCCCTACCCGAGATCCGCCGGTTTTGACACCGACAGGCTTGTTCGGGGTATCTTCACCCCGTCCAATAGAGCAAAGAGTTTCTCCTCAACCTACTAAACCTATTGAAAATGAAATTCCTGATGAGTATCCCTCGGGTATGATAGAAAAACTGCTAGCTATCCCTTTTACAGGAGATGGAACAAAGCATCCTGATGAGCACTTAATATATGTGGATGAAGTTTGTGGATTATTTAAGCTTGCAGGTATACCCGATGATGTTGCTAAGAATAAGTCTTCCCTTTATCTTTGAAGGGAGACGCATTGTGTCGGTGTACTAGAGTAGGGGTACCCTATTACCCCGAACTCGTGCACGGGCAGTTGCAGCGCCCCGCGGCAAGGCTTGCTGGGTGACCGCCAGGACCCTCCGTGGTTCCCTTGAAGACCATTCAAGAACAAAGTACTCAAACCAAGGCCCCGGCAAGAGGAGCTTGCCGGGAAGGCCAACTAAGGCCCCGGCAAGAGGAGCTTGCCGGGAAGGCCAACCAAGGCCCCGGCAAGAGGAGCTTGCCGGGAAGAGACGAGACCCCGGCAAGAGGAGCTTGCCGGGAAGGCCACTCAAGGCATACCAAGAAAGCTTGCCATGACGTGCCCTGCGTCCCGGCAAGATCCGGCGAGCGACAAGCTTCCGGACGCGACAAGACGACGGCCGCGACAAGGAGCCTGCCGCGGGAAACCCCCACTTCGTGCCCGCGCTCCAGCACACCTGCTAACGTGTCGCTTTGGGACTCTCCCAAGCACACGTGGCAGGAGGCTGTGCAGCTAGGGGTACGTGGTGGCAAGCAGAGATGAAGAGAAGCGCATCATGGCAAACGGTGGCGCTCCTAACAGTCACCTTTTGCACTGTTTAGGAGACTCAGACAAGCATTTAATGCCCTTGTCCCCTGCCGTCAGAGTTAGGTAGGGTGCACTGTATCCACAGTAGCGGTAGCTGCACCTACCGCATCCTTTTCCATTTCTATCCTTTTAGTCTACGTTGCCACCTGTGGGTAACCCCTTGAAAGTATAAAAGAAGGCCCAAGCGCAACGTAGAGGAGGTTCGGCCAGCTCGGCTCATCCAACACCAGGAACACTCTCACGCTCAGTATGGCAGCGTCCATCGCTCCTGAGCAAGAATCCAATACACACAACCAAGCAGCAGTAGGGTTTTACGCATCCGTGCGGCCCGAAGCTGGGTAAAATCGCCCGCGTGTACCGCCTCGATCCGCTCTTTGTGCGCTCTCCGCCCCCCACCGAACCGAAAGGGGCCCTGTCCCCATAGGTGTCGGTGGAATCAGCATCCCCCCCGACATCTCTGGTGCGCCAGGTAGGGGGCGTCGAGATTGTGCGAATACGATCCGGCGTGCACACAAGGCTCAGCTGTTCTTCATCGTCATGGCTCCTAAGGAGCGGGCGAGTAAAAGAACGACGCCAGTGCGACAACAGAAAAAGCTAAGTCATGTGAAACTTTAGATATTTCCTTTCTATATAAGGTTATCCGCCTCGGAGATCTTGTTCTTTGTACGGAAAACCTGTGCGCGTAGGAATCAACTCGTAGCTAGTTGCGCCCTTACTCTGTTTCGAGTCCGCTCAACAACTTAAGTGAGCTGCTAGCGCCCTTACTTTGCTTCGAGTCCGCTCAGCAACTTAAGTGAGCCGCTAGCGCCCTTACTTTGTTTCGAGTCAGCTCAACAACTTAAGCGAGCTGCAACTAGTTGCGACAAGATTGCTTGCTGGTAGCTACCCCGCCAGCAGGCTTCTGAAGTTCCGCACTCGGCGCTCGCGGCAAGGGTGCCTGCACCGGCAAGTTTCCCTAGAAAGCGTAGGGTGGACGTACAAAGAGAGGTTGAACAGGAAGATAGCATGCGCTATTTATTTGAGATTTCTACATAGACCTGTATGCCGAGGAGCCTTCTCGGGGCTAGTTGTGCTCCATGTTGCCTCGAGTCCGCTCGGCAACTTGTGCGGTTGCGCTAGAACCAAGAAGGTAAACCTTTCCGGGAGGCAATGTTCCCGAATAGCCGCTAAGGGCCCGTTCCCTCAAGCGCTACTGGCTGGATCGTACGCACCGGAAAGCATTCCAGCAGGCATAGGGAATATGCAGCAAAGGTCAAAATTCACAAGCGAGTTAAGTGCACTTCGGATGCTAATCACTTGTCATGTTTAAATGCAGTTATGGCCCGGGGGCTGGCAACGCCCCTAGGGCCAATCTTTTCGGCAACGATCTTGTCGGGAGCCGGTGCCAAGAACGACGAAGTTCTTCGCCGTAAGCCTTTCCGGCAACGATCTTGTCGGGAGCCAGCGTCAAGAACGACGAAGTTCTTCGCCATAAGCCTTTCCGGCAACGATCTTGTCGGGAGCCGGTGCCAAGAACGACGAAGTTCTTCTCCATAAGCCTTTCCGGCAATGATCTTGTCGGGAGCCGGCGTCAAGAACGATGAAGTTCTTCGCCGTAAGCCTTTCCGGCAACAATCTTGTCGGGATCCGGCGTCAAGAACAATGAAGTTCTTCGCCATAAGCCTTTCCGGCAACGATCTTGCCGGGGGCCGGTGTCAAGAACAACGAAGTTCTTCGCTAAAAGCCTTCTTGGCAACGAGCTTGCCGGAAGCCGGCATCGAGAACGTCAAAGTTCTCTGCTGAAGATAAAAGCCTTCCTGGCAACGAGCTTGCCGGAAGCCGGCATCGAGAGCGTCAAAGTTCTCTGCTGGAGGTAAAAGCCTTCCTGGCAACGAACTTGCCGGAAGCCGACATCGAGAACGTCAAAGTTCTCTGCTGAAGGTAAAATCCTTCCTGGCGACAAGCCTGCCGGAAGCCGGCATCGAGAACGTCAAAGTTCTCTGCTGAAGATAAAAGCCTTCCTGGCAACGAGCTTGCCGAAAGCCAGCATCGAGAACGTCAAAGTTCTCTGCTGAAGATAAAAGCCTTCCTGGCAACAAGCCTGCCGGAAGCCGGCATCGAGAACGTCAAAGTTCTCTGCTGAAGGTAAAAGCCCTCCTGGCAATGAGCTTGCCGGAAGCCGGCATCGAGAACGTCAAAGTTCTCTGCTGAAGGTAAAAGCCTTCCTGGCGACAAGCCTGCCGGAAGTCGGCATCGAGAACATTAAAGTTCTCTACTGAAGATAAAAGCCTTCCTGGCGATCAGCTTGCCGGAAGCCGGCATCGAGAACGTCAAAGTTCTCTGCTGAAGATAAAAGCCTTCCCGGCAAGCCAGTATCGCTGGGGGCTGTGAGTGCCAAGAATCGTCCACGGCAAACCAGAGTTGCCGGGGGCTGCAATATCAGATAAGTCTTTCATCCCTCATCATGCATCTTCTTATGGACTGGGGAATGCGAAACCACGTTTCTTCCCGAAAACTGCCGTGCTCCCTCAACTCTAGGCCCTGGGGCTCATTCTCGGGGCCAAGTTTAGTCGCAGTCGCGGCAGCAAAGGGATGAAATGAGGAGACCGCACCCACCTCGTTCCTACCTCCGTCTAAAACGTGAGAAAGGTTGAGCGACGTGGGAAGGCGGCAGGCCCTGTTGCCGGGAGATGAAATGTCTGTCCGAGGGACACCAAGGATTCGCTCCTTGGCGTGGGTTTAGCTCATGAGACAAATAACCCGGCAAGCATCCCCTTTTCATTAAAAAACATCCCACTCAGGTACAGTCCATGGAGGATGAAAAACATGAAAGAGAGGATTACAAATTTTAGATACAGCTAAGGCCCGAAGGCTTACAAATTAAAAAGATAAGATGCCCGTGATCCCTTTCCTATCCCTCTTTTCAGGAGGCAGGTCAAGGAGGCGAAAAGGGCAAAAGGAGTGCCTAGGCGAGCTATGGGTGCCAGAAGACACCAAGAGAACATCCCGAGGCCGTCCGAAGGCTGGACGGCGATGGCGGAGCTGGAAGCCGGAGGCGACGACGAGGCGCCCGGTGCAGCCTGACTAAGAACTCGCAAGGGTCGTCCCCTATATGGACCGCCATGGGGGGAGGAGCCGCCGGCACAGGTGAAGCTGACGCGCCGCCCCGTCCGCCTCTTCCCCGAGCGCATCGACCTCGTCCTCGACCTCGTCCGCGACCTCGCCCCCTCCCTCTTCCCCTTATGGCTGGCTCTGCCACCACGGGCGCGGAAGAGGGAGAGATGCGCTGTCTGGCGGCGACCCTCGCCGCCACCGATGAAGGGCCTGGGTTCCCTTTCTCCATGGCAGATGAGAGGAAGGGGAGCAGAAGCTGAAGAAAGGAGAAGATGAGAGAGTGCGGGTTTCTATGCTCCCATCCCGCTCTTTATAAAGGAGCGAGGTGGGGGCTCGGCCGCCCCGCTCAGCGAATCAAGGCACGGGAAGGGCAGGGAGTCGGGGCCAACCCGCTCGTGACGGCCCAGTTTCCCACTCCACCGTCTGTGACCCCAAGCGCATGGGAGCCGCGTGGCGGGGATGCAGAACCAAGGCGACAAATGAGGCGGCCTCGCTCTGCCCCGTGAACGCGGGGAGTGGACGTCCCGAAAACCGCGCACCGGCCCCGTCCAGTAAATGCACCACGCCCCCACACCTACCTCCGTTTAGGGAGGAGGGCGTGAACCGTCCCCATCATTGTGGCCTGACGCATGCTCGGGGGGCTTAGGCCCACGCACGCCACCCACGATCTCACCCACGACGCTGCGTTTGACGCGTGCTGTTCTGGGCGTGCGTGGTGGGAGCGGAGAGATATGCGGTGTGACCTAGGCCGCGCGTGCCCGTGCACTGTTTTGGGCCTGGCCCAACAGCGCTCGGCACCGTGTATGGCCCAGGCCCGGGGGCTCCTGTCGGTGTACTAGAGTAGGGGTACCCTATTACCCCGAACTCGTGCACGGGCAGTTGCAGCGCCCCGCCGGCAAGGCTTGCCGGGTGACCGCCAGGACCCTCCGTGGTTCCCTTGAAGACCATTCAAGAACAAAGTACTCAAACCAAGGCCCCGGCAAGAGGAGCTTGCCGGGAAGGCCAACCAAGGCCCCGGCAAGAGGAGCTTGCCGGGAAGAGAGGAGACCCCGGCAAGAGGAGCTTGCCGGGAAGGCCACTCAAGGCATACCAAGAAAGCTTGCCGTGACGTGCCCTGCGTCCCGGCAAGATCCAGCGAGCGACAAGCTTCCGGACGCGACAAGACGACGGCCGCGACAAGGAGCCTGCCGCGGGAAACCCCCACTTCGTGCCCGCGCTCCAGCACACCTGCTAACGTCTCGCTTTGGGACTCTCCCAAGCACATGTGGCAGGAGGCCGTGCAGCTAGGGGTACGTGGTGGCAAGCGGAGATGAAGAGAAGCCCATCGTGGCAAACGGTGGCGCTCCTAACAGTCACCTTTTGCACTATTTAGGAGACTCAGACAGGTATTTAATTCCCTTGTCCCCTGCCGTCAGAGTTAGGTAGGGTGCACTGTATCCACAGTAGCGGTAGCTGCACCTACCGCATCCTTTTCCATTTCTATCCTTTTAGTCTACGTTGCCACCTGTGGGTAACCCCTTGAAAGTATAAAAGGTGGCCCAAGCGCAATGTAGAGGAGGTTCGGCCAGCTCGGCTCATCCAACACCAGGAACACTCTCACGCTCAGTCTGGCAGCGTCCATCGCTCCTGAGCAAGAATCCAATACACACAAACAAGCAGCAGTAGGGTTTTACGCATCCGTGCGGCCCGAAGCTGGGTAAAATCGCCCGCGTGTACCGCCTCGATCCGCTCTTTGTGCGCTCTCCGCCCCCCACCGAACCGAAAGGGGCCCTGTCCCCATAGGTGTCGGTGGAATCAGCATCCCCCCGACACATTGATATGGTATAGGCTATGTGATGATATGAGATCATGGGACTATAAAAGATTGAAGTTGGAATTTCATCAAAAGTATTACCCTATGCATCTTGTTCATCGTGATCGCAATTATATATATAATTTCTGGCCTCATGAAGGAGAAAGCATCGCTCAAGCTTGGGGGAGGCTTAAATCAGTGTTATAGTCATGCCCTAATCATGAGCTCTCAAGACAAATGATTATTCAAAATTTATATGCTTGGCTTTCTGATAACAATCGCACCATGCTTGATACTTCTTGTGCTGGCTCTTTTATGATGGAGACTATTGAATTCAGATGGAATTTATTGGATAGAATTAAACACAACTCTGAAGATTGGGACCTCAACGAAGGTAAGGAGTCAGGTATGACACCTAAGTTTAATTGTGTTAAATCTTTTATGGATACCGATATTTTCCGTAAGTTTAGCACTAAATATGGACTTGACTCTAAGATAGTAGCTTCTTTCTGTGAATCTTTTGCTACTTATGTTGATCTCCCTAAGGAGAAGTGGTTTAAATATCATCCTCCCATAGAAGTAAAAGTAGCTGCACCTATTAAAGTTGAAGAAAAGACTGTCCCTTATAATGATCCTATTGTTCCTACTTCTTATCTTGATGAAAAAAAGATATAACCTGTTATTATTAGTGCTAACCTTTTAGAGCATGAAGAAGAAAGATTATTGAAAACTCTGAAGAAGCACCATGCTGCTATTGGATATACTCTTGATGATCTTAAGGGCATTAGTCCCACTCTATGTCAACATAAAATAAATTTGGAAGAAGATGCCAAACCAGTTCGTGATCCTCAACGCCGTATGAATCCTAAAATGAAAGAAGTGGTAAGAAAAGATCATTACCCCATTGCTGATAGTGAGTGGGTAAGTCCTGTCCATTGTGTCCCTAAGAAGGGAGGTATTAATGTTGTTCCTAATGATAAAGATGAATTGATTCCACAAAGAATTATCATAGGTTATAGGATGGTTATTGATTTCCGAAAATTAAATAAAGCTACTAAGAAAGATCATTACCCCTTACCTTTTATTGATCAAATGCTAGAAAGATTATGCAAACACACACACTATTGCTTTCTAGATGGTTATTCTGGTTTCTCTCAAATACCTGTGTCGGCTAGAGATCAATCAAAGACTACTTTTACATGCCCTTTTGGTACTTTTGCTTATAGACGTATGCCTTTTGGTTTATGTAATGCACCTGCTACCTTCCAAAGATGCATGATGGCTATATTCTCTGACTTTTGTGAAAAGATTTGTGAGGTTTTCATGGACGACTTTCCGTCTATGGTTCCTCTTTTGATGATTGCTTGAGCAATCTTGATTGAGTTTTGCAGAGGTGTGAAGAAACTAATCTTGTCTTGAATTGGGAAAAGTGCCACTTTATGGTTAATGAAGGTATTGTCTTGGGGCACAAAGTTTCTGAAAGAGGTATTGAAGTTGATAAAGCCAAGGTTGATGCTATTGAAAAGATGCCATGTCCCAAGGACATCAAAGGTATAAGAAGTTTCCTTGGTCACGCCGGGTTTTACACGAGGTTCATTAAGGACTTCTCAAAAATTTCTCGGCCTCTGACTAATTTATTGCAAAAAGATATACCATTTGTCTTTGATGATGATTGTGTAGAAGCATTTGAAATACTTAAGAAAGCATTAGTCTCTGCACCTATTGTTCAGCCACCTGATTGGAACCTACCCTTTGAAATTATGTGTGATGCTAGTGATTATGATGTAGGTGCTGTTCTTGGGCAAAGAGTTGATAAGAAACTAAATGTTATTCATTATGCTAGTAAGACTCTAGACAATGCTCAAAGAAATTATGCTACTACTGAAAAAGAGCTTTTAGCAGTTGTATTTGCTTGTGATAAGTTCAGATCTTATATTGTTGATTCTAAAGTAACTATCCAAACTGATCATGCTGCTATTAAATATCTTATGGAAAAGAAAGATGCTAAGCCTAGACTTATTAGATCGGTTCTCTTGCTACAAGAATTTGATTTGCATATTATTGATAGAAAGGGAGCTGAGAACCCCATTGCAGACAACTTGTCTAGGTTAGAAAATATTCTTGATGACCCACTACCTATTAATGATAGCTTTCCTGATGAACAATTAAATGTTATAAGTACTTCTCGTAGTACTGCATGGTATGCTGATTATGCTAATTATATTGTTGCTAAGTTTATACCACCTAGCTTCACATACCAACAAAATAAAAAGCTCTTTTATGATTTGAGACATTACTTTTGGGATGACCCACATCCTTATAAAGAAGGAGTAGATGGTGTTATTAGACGTTGTGTACCTGAGCATGAACAGGAACAGATCCTACGCAAGTGTCATTCTGAGTCTTATGGAGGACACCACACTGGAGATGGAACTGCACATAAGGTATTGCAATCTGGATTTTATTGGCCTATTCTCTTCAAGGATGCCCATAAGTTTGTCTTGTCTTGTGATGAATGTCAAATAATTGGTAATATTAGTAGACGTCAAGAAATGCCTATGAATTATTCTCTTGTTATTGAACCATTTGATGTGTGGGGCTTTGATTATATGGGACCTTTTCCTGCCTCTAATGGATACACACATATTTTAGTTGTTGTTGATTACATTACTAAGTGGGTAGAAGCTATTCCAACTAGTAGTGCTGATCATAACACTTCTATTAAAATGCTTAAAGAAGTTATTTTCCCGAGGTTTGGAGTCCCTAGATATTTAATGACCGATGGTGGTTCACACTTTATTCATGGTGCTTTCCGTAAAATGCTTGCTAAATATGATGTTAATCATAGAATTGCATCTCCTTATCACCCACAGTCTAGTGGTCAAGTAGAGTTGAGCAATAGAGAGCTCAAATTAATTTTGCAAAAGACTGTTAATAGGTCTAGAAAGAGTTGGTCTAAAAAACTTGATGATGCATTATGGGCTTATAGAACTGCATACAAAAATCCTATGTGTATGTCTCCGTATAAAATGGTCTATGGAAAAGCATGTCACTTACCTCTCGAACTAGAATATAAGGCATATTGGGCTATTAAAGAGCTTAACTATGATTTTAAACTTGCCGATGAGAAGAGGTTATTTGATATTAGCTCACTTGATGAATGGAGAGCCCAAGCTTATGAAAATGCCAAGTTGTTTAAAGAAAAAGTTAAAAGATGGCATGACAAAAGGATACAAAAGCGTGAGTTTAATGTAGGTGATTATGTATTGCTATACAACTCTCGTTTAAGATTTTTTGTAGGAAAACTTCTCTCTAAATGGGAAGGCACGTATGTTATCGAAGAGGTCTATCGTTCCGATGCCATAAAGATCAACAACTTCGAGGGCACAAATCCGAAGGTGGTAAACGGTCAAAGAATCAAACATTATATCTCAGGTAATCCCATAAATGTTGAAACCAATATTATTGAAACCGTAACCCCGGAGGAATACATAAGAGACACTTTCCGAAACGTTTCAGACTCCGAAAAGGAATAGGTATGTGATACGGTAAGTAAACCGACTCCAAAACAATTTTCAAGGCAATATTTCTCCGTTTTGGAGTATTTAGAAAAATAGAAAAATAAGTAGCAGTCCAGGAAGGACACGAGGGCCCCACGAGGGTGGTGGGCGTGCCCTACCCCCCTGGGCGCGCCCCCTACCTCGTGAGCACCTCGTGTGCCTTCCGGACTCCGTTTTCTTGCACGTTACGTATTTTGGTCGGTAAAAAATCATTATATAACCTCCCGAAGGTTTTGACTCCCGTATCACGCAAAAACCTCCTGTCTTTGTTTTGAGTTGTCCCGTTGCAGATTAAATCAACATGTCTTCCCAGGATTTGGAAGGAGAAAGCTATGTGGATGATTACTTAGCAAATCCAAAGGTCTACGGAGATGTGGAACACGATGGATGGACCATAGAGGAAGAAGAGGACTATGAACCCAAGGGGAAGGAGGAGACGAGCTCAGATGAAGATGAGGCACCATTACCTCAACTTGGGGACATGCACGTGGAGTTCAAAAAGTCAAGTCTCCCTAATAGGGTAAAGAAACCCAAGTTCGAGTTTATCCCTTTTTGTCTCTTGCAGGAAAATAAGCAGGACCTATGCAAAAAGAAATTAACCCTGGAGTGGGAGATTGATGATCTGAGGGATCAAAATGCCGTCCTCAAGTGCAAATTAAGGGAGAAGCCTAAGCCATCAACTAAGCCAACATCACCACCACCTTCTTCACCGACAAAGGAGACATAATCACACGGGTATGGGCACTCCCCTTGGCAACTGCCAAGCTTGGGGGAGGTGCCCCGGTATCGTATCACAATCACAACTCCTATCTTTACCGTTTTTCTTAGTTCGATCCTATTAGTAGTATCTTGATCTAGTAGAATAAAGTTTATGGCATGATCTAGTTTTGAGTTTTGCTTTATGATCTCTCTTTGTAATCGAGTTAGTGAGCTATATATAATAAAGATTAGTGTTGAGTCAAGGGCTTGATTATTTTGCCATGATCTTGGGTGAATAAAAGAAAAGAGAAAAAGAATAAAAAGAAACAAAAAGCTCATATTGATCTTATTGAGAGTAATGACTTCACATAGAAAGAGTATGATGATTAAAAGTTGTTGGGAGTTGGCAGACATAGCTTTGGTCATTGTTGCAATTAATAGGAAGTAATAAGGAAAGAGAGGTTTCACATATAGATATATTATCATTGACATCTTTTATGATTGGGAGCACTCATTAAAATATGACATGCTAAAGAGTTGATGTTGGACAAGGAAGACAACGTAATGAGTTATGTATTTCTTATATCTGAGATAAAGTATGTTGTCATGGATCCTCTAACTTGTTGAGCTTGCCTTTCCCCCTCATGCTAGCCACATTCTCAGCACCAAGTAGAAATACTACTTGTGCTTCCAAATACCCTTAAACCAGTTTTGCCATGAGAGTCCACCATATCTACCTATGTATTGAGTAAGATCCTTCAAGTAAGTTGTCATCGGTGCAAAGCTATAAAATTTCTCTAAATATGTATGATTGATTGGTGTGGGAGAAATAAGCTTTATAAGATCTTGTGATGTGGAAGTAATAAAAGCGACGGACTGCATAATAAAGGTTCATATCACAAGGGGCAATATAAAGTGACGTTCTTTTGCATTGAGATTTTATGCACCCAACCATAAAAGCGCATGGCAACCTCTGCTTCCCTCTGCGAAGGGCATATCCTTTATTATTATCTTCTACCTTATGCAAGAGTCATGGTGATCTTCACCTTTTCTTTTTCATTTTATCCTTTGGCAAGCTCAGCATGTTGGAAAGAACATGATATATATATATATATATATATATATATATATATATATAATTGGATGTAGGGGAGCATGAACCATTATTGTTGACATTACCCTTGAGGTAAAAGGTTGTGGGGGCAAAACTATAAGCCCCTATCTTTCTCTGTGTCCGATTAAGACTCCGTAACCACAAGTATCACGTGAGCGTTAGCAATTATGGAGGACTAAATGATAGTTGAGTATGTGGACTTGCTTTTTAGCTCTCACATAGACTCTTTCCAATGTTATGATAAATTACAATTGCTTCAATGACTGAGATTATAGTTTGTCGGAGCCCAATAAGGTTTAGGATTTATACCGTTGCATTGTGAATAGATCATCACTTGAACATAAGTAATCATATGACAAAATCTATATATGTTGCTGTTATGAGAATAATCATGATGCCTTCATGTCCGTATTTTATTTTTATCAACGCCTCTACCTCCAAACATGAGGACATATTTATTGTTATCGGCTTTTCGCTTGAGGACAAGCGAGGGCTAAGCTTGGGGGAGTTGATACGTCCATTTTGCATCATGCTTTTATATCGATATTTAACGCATTATGGACTGTTATTTCACTTTTATGTCACAATACTTATGGCTATTCTCTCTTATTTTACAAGGTTTACATGAAGAGGGAGAATGCCGGCAGTTGGAATTCTGGGCTGGAAAAGGAGCAAATATTAGAGACCTATTCTGCGCAACTCCAAAAGTCCTGAAACTCCACGGAACATCTTAAAATAAATAAAGAAAAATCCTCGCCAAAGATGAAGGCCAGGGGGCCCACACCCTGCTCACGAGGGTGGGGGCACGCCCCCCTGCTAGGGCGCGCCCCTACCTCGTGGGCCCCATGGTGGCTCTCCGACGTCCATCTTATGCTATATGAAGTCTTTCCATGAGAAAAAAAATCAGAAGGAACTTTTCGGGACGAGACTCCGCCGCCACGAGGCGGAACCTTGGCGGATCCAATCTAGAGCTCCGTCAGAGTTGTTCTGCCGGGGAAACTTCACTCCGGGAGGGGGAAATCATCACCATCATCATCACCAACGCTCCTCTCATCGGGAGAGGGAAATCTCCATCAACATCTTCACCAGCACCATCTCATCTCCAAACCCTAGTTCATCTCTTGTATCCAATTCTTGTCTCAAAGTCTGGGATTGGTGCTAGTAGGTTGTTAGTAGTGTTGATTACTCCTTGTAGTTGATGCTAGTTGGTTTATTTGGTGGAAGATCATATGTTCAGATCCTATATGCATATTATTACCCCTCTGATTATGAACATGAATATGCTTTGTGAGTAATTACGTTCGTTCCTGAGGACAAGGGAGAAGTCTTGCGATGAGTAGTCATGTGAATTTGGTATTCTTTTGATATTTTGTTAAGATGTATGTTGTCTAGCCTCTAGTGGTGTTATGTGAACGTCGACTACATAACACTTCACCATTATTTGGGCCTAGAGGAAGGCATTGGGAAGTAATCAGTAGATGATGGGTTGCTAGAGTGACAGAAGCTTAACCCCTAGTTTATGCGTTGCTTCGTAAGGGGCTGATTTGGATCCATATGTTTCATGCTATGGTTAGGTTTACCTTAATACTTTTGTTGTAGTTGCGGATGCTTGCAATAGAGGTTAATCATGAGTGGGATACTTGTTCATGTAAGAACAACACCCAAGCACCGGTCCACCCACATATCAAATTATCAATGTATCGAACGCGAATAATATGAGCGTGATGAAAACTAGCTTGACGATATTCCCATGTGTCCTCGGGAGCACTTTTCCTATTATAAGAGTTTGTTCCGGCTTGTACTTTGCTATAAAAAGGATTGGGCCACCTTGCTGCATTTTATTTACTATTGTTACTTGTTGCTCGTTACAATTTGTCTTATCACAAAACTATCTATTACCAGTTATTTCAGTAGTTGCAGAGAATACCTTGCTGAAAACCGCTTATCATTTCCTTCTGCTCCTCGTTGGGTTCGACACTCTTACTTATCGAAAGGACTATGATAGATCCCCTATACTTGTGGGTCATCAGTTATATGATCCAATTATGTTATTATTGTTGAGAGGACTTGCACTAGTGAAAGTATGAACCCTAGGCCTTGTTTTAACGCATTGCAATACCGTTTACGCTCACTTTTACCACTTTTTACCTTGCTGTTTTAATATTTTCATATTACAAAAACCACTATCTACTATCCATATTGCACTTGTATCACCATCTCTTCGCCGAACTAGTGCACCTATACAATTTACCATTGTATTGGGTGTGTTGGGGACACAAGAGACTCTTTGTTATTTGGTTGCAGGGTTGCTTGAGAGAGACCATCTTCATACTATGCCTCCCACGGATTGATAAACCTTAGGTCATCCACTTGAGGGAAATTTACTACTCTCCTACAAACATCTGCACTTGGAGGCCCAACAACGTCTAAAAGAAGAAGGTTGTGTAGTAGACATCAAGCTCTTTTCTGGCGCCGTTGCCAGGGAGGCTAGTGCTTGAAGGTATATCTTTAGATCTTTCAATCGAATCTTTTTGTTTCTTGTTTTAGCACTAGTTTAGTTTATAAAAGAAAACTACAAAAAAATGGAACTGAGTTTGCCTCATACGCTTCATCTTTTTAATATCTTTTGTGAGAATGATGGAAACAAAATTGTGTTCAAGTGCTAGAAGAAGAAGTCTATAAAATGTTTGGCACTAAATCTTTGAATGATGAGCATGATTGCAATGTTGTTAGTATGAAATCCTTTAATATCCATAGTACTAATGATGATTGCACTAGTCATGATGAAAATGTCTCTTCTAAGCATGTCAATTTTTGGGGAGTGCATAGAGCTTGCAAGTACACACCAATTAGGGAGAATAGATTTTGCAAGAGGCATAAGTATTTGGAAACTAAATGGTTGCAAGAAAGGCTAGATGTTTGTGCTGAAAATTTAAAATTCCTTCACCATACTTGTGAACTTTGCAATGAACGTGGTCATTTAAATCTCAAATGCAAATTATTTCATGATCGTATCGTGTCCAAAAATTGTGATGATTTGATGTCCCTTGCACATCATAATGAACTTAGTTTGCTTTTGGGTTATGAAGAAATGAAACATATAACTAAGCATATTCCAGAATATAACCTTGAGAAATTCCTCCATATTGATCTAGAAGAAATTTTTATGTATTGTGCGGTGAATTGCATTGAAAATCCTTATATTGCTAATTACATAAAAAACAAATAGAGGATGAAGAGAATACTAATGAAAGGGAAGAGGCTTCCCAATATCCTCCTATTATTTCTTATGATGAATCAGGTAATGAGGAGGAGCCTTCTATTCAACCAATCTCATCAATAAGGAGCTCCAAAAAGAGGATTGAACCCACACATAATGTGAAGAAGAAACAGAAAAGACGGAGAAGTAAAGGTAAAAAGGTATCTCTCCCAAATGATGTTGCTCCTATTACTCATCGTGATGATGATAATTGTTACACTATTGGTGCTATCCATACTATTAATGATGAGAGTGATTATGCTTATGATATGAAAAGGCCCAAGCTTGGGGATGCTATGTCTGATGAGAATGACATGTTTGACAATATATTTGCTGCAATTAATGTTTGTCCCAAGCTTAGGATGCCATGTTTAATTAAGATGATATTTCTAGCCTCCCAAGTTTTGATATGCCAATTTGTTATGATGATAGCATGCCTCCTACTTATGATGACTATATTGATGAAAGTGGGTTTGGAAGAGTGTCAACTTTAGGAAGTAATGATCCCACAATCTTGGAGGATGTTGAATCTTATCGTGATAATTGTGAAAGTGTATTTGGAGAGGTCATGACTTTATTTAGTAATGATTCCACTATCTTGGAAGAGGTTTCAATCGATTATGATGAGAACAAAGTTGATACTTATGATGATTATTGTGATGACACTTATGATATAAAAAGTAGTGATGATTATATTTATAAAACTTGGCATGATTATGATTATCCTTTTCCTGAACATTACTCTTTTAATGTGGAAACAATTTATAGTATTCGAGTCTCTTATGATACTCCCACTATTCCAAATGAGAAGAATTTTGCTTATGTGGAAAATAATAAAATATCTATACTTGTAGATCATGAAAAGAATGCTTTAGGTGCTGGTTATATAGTTGAATTCATTCATGATGCTACTGAAAATTACTATGAGGGAGGAACATATGCTTGTAGGAATTGCAATAATATCAAGTTTCCTCTCTATGTGCTTAAGGTTTTAAAGTTATGCTTGTTTTGCCTTCCTATGTAGTTGATTATTGTTCCCATAAATTGTTTGCAGACAAAATCCTTATGCATAGGAAGTGGGTTAGACTTAAATATGCTAGTCATATTCTTCATGATGCTCTCTTTATGTTTCAATTCTTATCTTTTATGTGAGCATCATTGAAATAATCATGCCTAGCTAGGGGCGTCAAACGATAGCGCTTGTTGGGAGGCAACCCAATTTTATTTTTATTCCTTGCTTTTTATTCCTGTTTATTAATAAATAATTTATCTAGCCTGTGTTTTGGTTGTGTTTTTTGTGTTTAAGTAGTGTTTGTGCCAAGTAGAACCGTTGGGAAGACTTGGGGAAAGTCTTTTTGATCTTGCTGTAAAAAACAGAAACTTTAGTGCTCGCGAGAATTGCTGCCATTTTTTATTGGAGAGTGCTATTTAGTAAATTATTTTTGCAGATTATTAATAGATAAATTCCTAACGTCCAGGAATTTATTCTATAATTTTTGGGGTTCCAGAATTATTCTAAACCTACAGATTACTACATATTGTTCTGTTTTTGACAGATTCTGTTTTTCGTGTGTTGTTTGCTTATTTTGATGAATCTATGGCTAGTAATAGAGTTTATGAACCATATAAAAGTTGGAATGAAGTAGGTTTAACACCAATATAAATAAAGAATGAGTTCATTACAGTACCTTGAAGTGGTGGTTTGTTTTCTTTTACTAACGGAGCTTACGAAGATTTTCTTTTAAGTTTTGTGTTGTGAAGTTTTCAAGTTTTGGGTAAGGAATTGATGGATTATGGAACTATGAGTGGCAAGAGCCTAAGCTTGGGGATGCCCAAGGCACCCCAAGGTAAAATCCAAGGACACCAAAAAAGCCTAAGCTTGGGGATGCCCCGGAAGGCATCCCCTCTTTTGTCCTCGTTCATCGGTAACTTTACTTGGAGCTATATTTTTATTCGCCACATGATATGTGTTTTTCTTGGAGCGTCTTGTATGATTTGAGTCTTTGCTTTTTAGTTTACCACAATCATCCTTGATGTACACACCTTTTGGGGGAGACACACATGAATCGGAATTTATTAGAATACTCTATGTGCTTCACTTATACCTTTTGAGCACGGTGGTGGTTGTATTTTATAGAAATTATTGATCTCTCATGCTCTAGTGCTTAACTTGTATTATTTAGTTTAACACGATCATCCTTGCTGTACACACCTTTTGAGAGAGACACACATGAATTGGTATTTATTAGAATACTCTATGTGCTTCACTTATATCTTTTGAGCAATATAGTTTTTGCTCTAGTACTTCACTTATATCTTTTAGAGAACGGTGGTGGCTTTATTTTATAGAAATAATTGATCTCTCATGCTTCACTTATATTATTTTGAGAGTCCTTTAGAACAAATGGCAATTTTCTTTTAGGCATAATAAAAACTTTCATATAAGTGCATTGAATACTAAGAGAAGTTTGATACTTGATGATTGTTTTGAGATATGGAGATAGTGATATCAAAGTTGTGCTATTTGAGTAGTTGTGAATTTGAGGAATACTTGTGTTGAAGTTTGCAAGTCTCGTAGCATGCACGTATGGTAAATGTTGTGTAACAAATTTGAAACATGAGGTGTTATTTGATTGTCTTCCTTATGAGTGGCGGTCGGGGACGAGAGATGGTCTTTTCCTACCAATCTATCCCCCTAGGAGCATGCACATAATACTTGGTTTCTGATGACTTGTAGATTTTTGCAATAAATATGTGAGTTCTTTATGACTAATGTTGAGTCCATGGATTATATGCACTCTCACCCTTCCACCTTTGCTAGCCTCTTCGGTACCGTGCATTGCCCTTTCTCACCTTGAGAGTTGGTGCAAACTTCGCCGGTGCATCCAAACCCTGTGATACGATACACTCTATCACACATAAACCTCCTTATATCTTCCTCAAAACAGACACCATACCTACCTATTATGGCATTTCCATAGCCATTCTGAGATATATTGCCATGCAACTTTCCACCGTTCCGTTTATTATGACACGCATCATCATTGTCATATTGCCTTGCATGATCATGTAGTTGACATCGTATTTGTGGCAAAGCCACCATTCATAATTCGTTCATACATGTCACTCATGAGTCATTGCACATCCCGGTACACCGCCGGAGGCATTCATATAGAGTCATATCTTGTTCTAGTATCGAGTTGTAATCATTGAGTTGTAAATAAATAGAAGTGTGATGATCATCAGTAATAGAGCATTGTCCCATAAAAAAAGAAAGGCCAAATAAAAAAGGCCCAAAAAATATAATAAAAAAGGGGGCAATGCTACTATCCTTTTTTCCACGCTTGTGCTTCAAAGTAGCACCATGATCTTTATGATAGAGAGTCTCTTGTTTTGTCATTTTCATATACTAGTGGGAATTTTTCATTATAGAACTTGGCTTGTATATTCCAACAATGGGCCTCCTCAAGTGCCCTAGGTCTTCGTGAGCAAGCAAGTTGGATGCACACCCACTTAGTTTCTTTTGTTGAGCTTTCATACATTTATAGCTGTAGTGCATCCGTTGCATGGCAATCCCTACTCCTTGCATTGACATCAATTGATGGGCATCTCTCTAGCCCATTGATTAGCCGCGTCAATGTGAGACTTTCTCCTATTTTGTCTTCTCCACATAACCCCCCTCATTATATTCTATTCCACCCATAGTGCTATATCCATGGCTCACGCTCATGTATTGCGTGAAAGTTGAAAAAAGTTTGAGATTAATAAAGTATGAAACAATTGCTTGGCTTGTCATCGGGGTTGTGCATGCTGAGAGCATTCTTATGTGACGAAAATGGAGCATGACCAAACTATATGATTTTGTACGAATGAACTTTCGTTGGCCATGTTATTTTGAGAAGACATGATTTCTTAGTTAGTATGCTTGAAGTATTATGATTTCTATGTCAATATTAAACTTTTATCTTGAATCTTTCGGATCTGAACATTCATGCCACAATAAAGAAAAATTACATTGAGAAATATGTTAGGACGCATTCCACATCCAAAATTTTGTTTTTATCATTTACCTACTCGAGGACAAGCAGGAATTAAGCTTGGGGATGCTGATACGTCTCCAACGTATCTATAATTTTTGATTGTTCCATGCTATTATATTATCTGTTTTGGATGTTTATGGGCTTTATTATACACTTTTATATTATTTTTGGGACTAACCTATTAACCGGAGGCCCAGCCCAAATTGCTGTTTTCTTGCCTATTTCAGTGTTTCGAAGAAAAGGAATATCAAATGGAATGAAACCTTCGGGAGAGTTATTTTTTGAACGGAAGCAATCCAGGAGACTTGGAGTAGACGTCAGGGAAGCTTCGAGGAAGCCACAAGGTAGGGAGGCGCACCCTACCCCCTGGGCGCGCCCCCACCCTCGTGGGCCCCTCGTGGCCCCCCTGGCCGACTTCTTTCGCCTATATATATCAATATAGCCTAAAAACATTGGGGAACAGAATAGATCGGGAGTTCCGCCGCCAGAAGCCTCCGGAGCCATCGAAAACCAATCTGGACCCGTTCTGGCACCCTGCTGGAGGGGGGAATCCCTCTCCGGTGGCCATCTTCATCATCCCGGCGCTCTCCATGACGAGGAGGGAGTAGTTCACCCTCGGGGCTGAGGGTATGTACCAGTAGCTATGTGTTTGATCTCTCTCTCTCTCTCTCGTGTTCCTGAGGTGGTACGATCTTGATGTATCGCGAGCTTTGCTATTATAGTTGGATCTTATGATGTTTCTCCCCCTCTACTCTATTGTGATGGATTGAGTTTTCCCTTTGAAGTTATCTTATCGGATTGAGTCTTTAAGGATTTGAGAACAATTGATGTATGTCTTGCACGTGCTTATCTGTGGTGACAATGGGATATCATGTGATCTACTTGATGTATGTTTTGGTGATCAGCTTGCGAGTTCCGTGACCTCATGAACTTATGCATAGGGGTTGGCACACATTTTCGTCTTGACTCTCCGGTAGAAACATTGGGGCACTCTTTGAAGTTCTTTGTGTTGGTTGAATAGATGAATCTGAGATTGTGTGATGCATATCGTATAATCATACCCACGGATACTTGAGGTGACATTGGAGTATCTAGGTGACATTAGGGTTTTGGTTTATTTGTGTCTTAAGGTGTTATTCTAGTACGAACTCTATGATAGATTGAACGGAAAGAATAGCTTCATGTTATTTTAATGCGGACTCTTGAATAGATCGATCAGAAAGGATAACTTTGAGGTGGTTTCGTACCCTACCATAATCTCTTCGTTTGTTCTCCGCTATTAGTGACTTTGGAGTGACTCTTTGTTGCATGTTGAGGGATAGTTATATGATCCAATTATGTTATTATTGTTGAGAGGACTTGCACTACTGAAAGTATGAACCCTAGGCCTTGTTTTAACGCATTGCAATACCGTTTACGCTCACTTTTACCACTTGTTACCTTGCTGTTTTTATATTCAGATTACAAAAACCATTATCTAATATCCATATTGCACTTGTATCACCATCTCTTCACCTAACTAGTGCACCTATACAATTTACCATTGTATTGGGTGTGTTAGGGACACAAGAGACTCTTTGTTATTTGGTTGCAGGGTTGCTTGAGAGAGACCATCTTCATCCTACACCTCCCACAGATTGATAAACCTTAGGTCATCCACTTGAGGGAAATTTGCTACTATCCTACAAACCTCTGCACTTGGAGGCCCAACAACGTCTACAAGAATAAGATTGTGTAGTAGACATCATACGTCACTGCATCAATGTCATGCACATAGAGAAGAACGTATGTGAAAGCATCCTTGGTAGTCTACTCAAGATTAAAGGTAAAAGAAAGGATGGTGATGGTTCACGGCTCGATATGCTTGTTGATGAATCACGCAAGGGTGGAGCAGAAGATGATGACAAATTCATCAAAGCTTGCCAGAGTTACAATTTCAGTACAAAAGAAGCAACACAGTTCTTCACCTATTTGTTGTCAGTTAAGACACCCTCTTCCTACTGCTCAAACATCAGAAGTCTCATTGATGTGAGCTCGGGTAAAATGAAGTTGGGACACATGAAGTCACATGATTGCCACATAATGTTGACACAAATCCTCCTGGTGGACATCAGGAATCTGATGGACAAAGATATAAGAAACACACTCATTGACCTCTATGACTTCTTCAACAAACTATGGCAGAAAGTTGTAGATCGTGAAGAGTCGGATCATATGCGAGATGATATTGCAAGAATATTGTCCAACCTAGAGATGTCTTTCCCACCGTCATTCTTTGATGTCATGGTCCATCTCACTATGCACCTTGTCGATGAGATAAAGTATTGTGGTCATGTGTTTCTTCACAACATGCATCCCTTCGAGCGATTCATGGGAATACTAAAGCGCTTTTGTCGGAACCGAAACCATCTAGAGGCAAGCAACCTACAAGGTTATACCGCGGAGGAGGTGGTTGAGTTTTGCACCGAATACATGAAACAAAGACCTATAGGTTTGCCCCTCTCTCTCGCCACGAGGGAAGGCTGAAAGGTAAGCTGGTCCTTGCTAGCACGCAAATGGCTGCACCCGAAGAATTGGCAGAGAAAGCCCATTTGGCGGTACTTCTTAATAGCCTAGTTCTCAGGGCTTATGCCAAAGAACACTTGGCAGAGATATGCCAAAGCTTATTACCAATGGTGCCTTCATCAGATGTGGAGATGAAGGAGCACACTAAGAACTATGTTGAATGGCCGAAGAATAATTTGGCACAAGTATCCATCGATGACATTGCTACATGGTTGGCACAAAAGCCATCACCTATGGTGTTGACGTACCAAGCATATGACATAAATGGATACACGTTCTACACTGAGGAACGTGATCAGAAGACCTCATATCAGAACAGCTCTGTTCGAATAGAATGCATGACTGAAAATGAAGCTGATAAAAGGCTATACTATGGAACCATCAAAGAGATTTGGGAGCTTGACTATGTGAAAGTTAAGGTGGCATTATTCAGGTGCGCATGGATCCCTCTTGGTCAGGTAAGGATTGATGAGTACAGGAAGAGCTGTGTTAACAGGACAACGATGGCATATCACGCGGACCCTTTCATTCTTGCCAGCGATGCTACCCAGATTTTCTTTATGGAAGACCCCTTGCATAAGAACTACCATGTAGTGATGCATGGGAAGAGAAGGGTACTAGGTGTCGACGATGTTGCCGATGAGGACGAGTACGATGAATTTGATGAGTTGCCAGCCAAGGGATTGTGCACCCGTGTAACAGAGAAACGTAAAATCATCATAAAACCCAAGTTCATTCATGGTCAACTTAATGATCCCAGTTCCCCCATGTACATGGGAATTAATTCGTAAGACTAGTCTTTATGCCTACCCTGCAACTTAATTCGTTCAATTTAGAACTGTCGCGTGTACTGAATTTGTGAGTTATGCCCGGTTTTCTGTTGTTGTAAGAACTGTTAATATGTTGACCTTGATATGCTGTCAGCTCAGGCAATGAATATAAACTGTTTTTTGTTATTATTATTATTATTATTATTATTATTATTATTATTATTATTATTATTATTATATCATAGAGGTAGAAGACTCAATTGATCTCATACAGTATATGTGAACAAAAATATGCAATCTGGTTTGTGAATAGCACACGGTTCGTTGATGAAAGTCGTGTGCCGACCAAATCCTGCCCATGATATGAGTCATGCTTTCTGATTGGCCAAAACCCAAACCCCACGGATCATACTTCTGCACCGTTGGATGCTCCCAGATCAAACGTCGATCCTCATCCCTTTCGACAGCACATGCAGTTCCGGCTGTAATTTTATTTTTATGCACAAAATGCACGTTAATCTCAAAAAAATGTCTTAAATATAGCTAATGATACCTGAAATGCGCCAGAAAATCAAACCCGTGGTATAATGGTGATTGCGTACCATGGAAATTTTTATGAGGCCAAACAATGAAGTCACCGGCCACGGGAGTTTGAATTGACATGTCTCCTTTTGGAAAGCATGATCCTTCATGTGAGATGCTCCGGTTTGGAAGGAGCGGTCATCGAAACTTGTGCCAAACTTTACCAATTTTTTTCCATGGGGTCGTGAGAGCACACCATGGGCACACATCGATTTTGATGATGTCTGAACTCCATCTAAATTTCCTGTAATTAAAATACCAACTAGGCATATGCTAGTGGCCGCACCTCACGACTGAAATGTTTGGAACTTCTCCCCGCTTCTCAAACAAATGGATGAAAACTCACAAAGCGATGTACAAATGATTTGTACACCTTCTTTTCTAGGCTGATAGTAAGGGGGTATCATAGCTAGTATCATGCATGCCAACTAGGTAATTTTAATGTGCTGTCATAGAATTAAATGAAGAAAGAGAGGATTAAGTATCATATCATGAAACCGTATCATAATAAATGCTATGCTACTATGTATAATGCATGGCAATAAATAAAGTACTACATATGATATTACTCTATGATACTATGCATTATACTAGCCACAGTGGCAGTAACTTCAGCAGTAACATCGAGTCCAACTAGCTTATGTGGCAATGAGTTAATGAGGAGAGAGGCAGTTTGAGTAACTTAGCTAGTTACTGTAACATCACATGTCCCAATGCAATATGATTCTACAACCTAATGAATGAGGCTTTGCATGTTACCATACATATGTTACTACCCACTATGAAAGGTAGTAACATAGTCTAGGGATATGTGTATGTTACTAGTGTATGTTACTCTCCATTGTGGCTAGTCTTAGAGCAAGTACAATAGAGTGACATAAGCAGGCTATAAGGAATAGAATAATATATATGTGCTTATTAGTTGGAGGAAAGAGAAGAGGGGAGAGAAGAGAAACGGGCTCTAGGTTAGTAGAGCCAGCTGCAACACGAGACCCAAGAAACTTTGTGAGGATGTAAGGTGGGCCAACTATTGATAAACTAGTATGTATTTAAAACTTATTATTGTACATGCTGGCTAAGAGGTTGGCTGTATATGACATGGCAACTTCTTATAGCCGACAGTTGGTTGTATTATTAACCATGCTCTTAGTGAGGTAGCTATTATATCATAGACTAGCTAGTATCATACTCCCTCCTTTCCGGTTTATAGGGCTCAATTCAAAAATCTCACCAACCAAGGTAGATGGTGAGTGGTGGAATACTTTTTGTAGTTTGCAAAAACACCCAATTAATGATTTTGTTTTCCTCAAAAATTATGTTTACCAATGTATTAATTGCAATACATGCATGCATAAAGTACATGCATTGGTCAATTTTCTCCTAATACTTGCATGCAATGGTTTAATGCACATTGGAATCTGAACATGTGATGGGGAACAACCAAATTGAGCCTTATAAAATGGAAGAACTAAAATTTTGAGATAAGCCTATAAACTGGAAAGGAGGGAGTATATATGCACGATACTAGTATATGATCAGTAATACCTCTGTAATGCGCACATGCATAGTATCATAAGTTAGTATCTTAGGTTGCCTTATTAATTGCCATGCATGACACAAAGTAGTACAACATTTAATATGATACGGTATCATGATATGATACCACACCCTCTCTTTCCTCATTTAACTGTGTGCCACATCATCCAAAAAGTTTAGTTGGCATGCATGATACCACTTGATACTCCCATATTGCGACCAGCCTTAGGGTGGCCATAGTGGGGGTATCATAGATGGTATCATGCACTCGGGAATAGCAGATATGATGATGTGGCAAAGAAGCAGTAACATAGGTAGATACCATAATATATATAATAAATGCTATACTACTTTGTGTCATGCACGGCCATAAATACGGACATCTATGATATATACTACTCTATGATACTATATATGCACTATGAAGGTACGTATGTAGTATCATACACTAGTATCATATGCATGATACTATATATAGTATATGATACTCCCCACTATATAAGGCTAGCCATAGTGGTGGTATCATAGCTGATGATGTCATGCACTCGGAAATAGCAAGTATGCTGATGTGGCAAAGAATTAAATATATATAGAGAGGGTTAGAGTAACATATAGGTAGATACCGTATCATGTTAAATGCGATGCTAATTTGTGTCATGCGTGGCAATAAATATGATCTATGATACTATACTCTATGTATTATACTATGCGCTACAATTAATTAAAGGTAGTATAATACACTAGTATCATATATATATATATGCATGATACTAGTATATGACACTCTCCACTATCAGTAGCCTAAGTATATATAGCCTAACTAAAACACCCATATGTAGTTGTAGTAGGGTTTTTGACTTTAATTAATTATATGCACTAAAATGCAATGCAAGGTAAGTGCAAAGAATGACTTAAGCATAGCAGACGACCTGAAATGGGCCCAAACGTTGTAGCTAGTAACAGACGATTTATAGTCTGAAGTGTCACATCTCCTTTTGGAAACTATGATCCTTATTGTGAGATGCTCCGGTATGGAAGGTGCGAGCACCAAAACTTGTGCCAAACTTTACCAAATTTTTTCCATGCGATCGTGAGAGCACGCAATAGTGACACAATGTCGTTATTTTCCGGACTCTATATGCATTTCCTGAAATTAAAATATTCAAAGTTTGAGATTGCTAGTGAGGTCAGCCGCCTGGTAAAATGTACCAGAAAATCAAACAATAGGGTACAATCATGATTTCTTATCGTGGAAAAAAATTGGAGGCGAAACGATGAAGTCATGTTTTCATTCAAACAAAAATATGATGTTAGGTAATGTAAATATTTTCAAATAGCACACGGTTCACTCACGAAAGCCGTGTGTCCACTAAACCTTGGACGATGCCGCCCCCTCTGCCACGCATGCGATCTGAGTCATGCGTTCTGATTGGCCAGAACCCAAACCCCACGGATCATATGTTTGCACCATTTGATTCTCCTTGATCGAACGGCGATCATCATCCCTTTCGACAACACATGTAAATGTTTTCAAATAGCCCCTCGCAAAAAAATGTTTTCAAATAGCACACGGTTCACTCACGAAAGCCATGTGTCTACCAAACCGTGGTCGATGCCCCCCACTTTGCTGCACGCGTGATCTAAGTCGTGCGTTCTGATTGGCCAAAACCCAAACCCCACGGATCGTACGTCTGCACCGTCGGATGCGCCCAGATCGAAGGGCAATCCTCATCCCTTTCGAAAGGAAATGCAGTCTGGCTAGGAATTGATTTATATGCCAAAATGCACGGTAAATGCCAAAAAATGTCTTACATATAGCACACGAGACCTGAAATGCGCCAGCAAATCAAACTCGTGGTATAATTGTGATTGCTTTACATGGAAAAAAAATTAGAGGCGAAACGATGAACTCACGTCTTGATTTCAAAATTACTACATCTTCATTTCAAAACAAATAATTCTGTTTGTGCACACGAGCGCTTAGAGGCAACCATTTGCATAGGCCTTTCCGCGCGCGCGGCTGTCGGGTATATTTTTCACCCTTTTCACCTAGGCCGCCAACACCTCCCCCCTACCGTTCGCCCACGTTTCACTCAACTTGTCCACTCAATCTCCATCGCCAGCTCCCCCCCCCCCAGATCCACATCAGAACCCTCCCTAGCGCCGCTGTGCTCACCTCGGTCGTGTGCCCAACACGCTGCGGCCCGCGCCTCGCCGTCTTCGTTTGCTCGCCAGCCACCCTCGAGCATATTGATGCAATAACCCTCGCCTCTCTTGTGGTCCGGACAGGTTTGCATTAAGAAGCCTGTTAGTTACTGCTCTCCATCGCGGTGAGGCATATTTCCTCGTAATCCCTCTTCCTATTTTGTTCCGTATGTTCCCAAATTGGCTCACGGGAAGATATCACAAGATCAAGGACTCACGGGAAGATATCACAACACAACTCTAGACACAAATTAAAATAATACAAGCTTTATATTACAAGCTAGGGGCCTCGCGCTTGAATACATAAGCTCGAATACACAAGAGTCAGCGGAAGCAGCAACAATATCTGAGTACAGACATAAGTTAAACAAGTTTGCCTTAAGAAGGCTAGCACAAAAACAACAACGATCAAAAAGGCAAGGCCTCCTACCTGGGAGCCTCCTAACTACTCCTGGTCGTTGGCGGCCTCCACATAGTAGTAAGCATCGGCGGTGGCATCTGGCTCCTGGGCTCCGACATGTGGTTGCATCAAACGGAAAGTAGAAGAAAGGGGGAAAAGGGGGAGCAAAGCAACCGTGAGTACTCATCCAAAGTACTCGCAAGCAAGGATCTACACTACATATGCAACATTATAAAAGGAAAGCTGTATATGTGGACTAGGCTGCAGAAATGCCAGAATAGAGAGAAGGCCTACTCCTATCGAAGACTAGCATCTTTAGCATCTCCAAGCATCTTGCAGCATCAGAAGAGATAAGAGTGGCATAAAGTAAAGTAGTAGTGTTATCAACCTCGGCCGAAGATCCTTTCTCGACTCCCTGCGAGAAAGCAATCCCAGAGCCATACTATCCAGTTATCATCACAATCCAATTCTCATCACCATTCAGTTCTCATCACAAGTATCCAGTTCTAGTTGTATCGATCGGGATACAACTCCAAGTGTCCGTTATCGTAGGACAGGCTATCGATAGATGTTTTCTTCCCTGCAGGGGTGCACCAACTTACCCACCATGCTCGATTAACTCCGGCCGGACACACTTTCCTGGGTCATGCCCGGCCTCGGCCAAACAATACGCCACAACCCGACCAAGGCTTAACAGAGAGGCCAGCATGCCGGACTAAACCTATGCCCCCAAGGGTCATGGGCCATCTCCCCGGGAACTCATGCACGTTGCGTGGGCGGCCGGTGAGCAGACCTAGCTACCTCCTTCAACAAGGCAGGAGCTTACGCAGTGCAACCTGGCGCGCACCGCTCAGTCGCTGACGTCTATTAAGCTTCGGCTGATGTATACGACGCAGAGCGTCCATACTATGCCCACGTGATGGTTAGTGCTATCAGGCCAGAGGCCCCTCGGATCAAATATCCAAATCGTAGTGGATTAGGAGCACGCGGTAATGAGCAGAAACTCACGATCGATGCGACCCCGTCGCCCCGTCTCGAGTACTTGCGGCAAGGGCTAAGAATGCCCGGCCATGCCTCGTAAGTATCTCGCGGGCACCTTCCAGGTCAACCCGCCTCCACATCACTCGCTATTAAGCTCGCACGGGTACCCCTCAGGGCTGACCCGTCTTTAGTAACATGGCTCAGTGCAAAGTCATAGTAACCATAGTAACTGTGTGTCTAACACCAAGGGGAAAACCCGACGAATCACCCCCGGTGAATACCACTCGATGTTGTCATCAAGGTGAACATAAGAGGATCCGCCCTCGAGGTTCATACTTGAGGGGTTGCACGACAGAGCGGTAACGGATGTGGTTAAGGAGGAAATCACGCTCGATGAACTCGACCGTATAGCGACACTATAGAGATCTCATCAGGAGTGATGTAAGAGGTTCCACCCTCGGCACTCGATGGTAACTCTGCAGAGTTGTACAACTAGGGGGGTGATGTGTGGTGTCAGGGCCTGGACGTCGATCACGTTGATCGAGTCATCGAACATAAAGCAAGGCAACTGGGACAAGGTGGGGTCACTGATGGATCTTTCATCAACCTATACTAAGAAGTTTAGGATAAGCAGGTAAGGTATAAAAGCAGGTAACAACAACAGGCTATGCATTAGAGTAGGATCATACAGAAAGCAGTAGCAGTTCTAATGCAAGCATGAGAGGGAAGGAACTGGGCGATATCGGAATGCTCAAGGGGGGTTTGCTTGCCTTGTTGCACTGGCAAGGAGGGGTCATCGTCGACGTAGTCGATGACAGGAGCAACATCGGTCTCGGGGTCTACCGGAGAGAAGAGGGGAAGAAACAGTAAATATAAGGCAACATAGCACCATAAAGCATAACATGACAATAAGATGTGTCGGGTGTGACCTAACGTATGGCTAAACGATAAAGGTGAAGGGGGAAAACAGCCGGGAATGTTTTCTCGGTTTCGGACCTGTGTCAGACAGATGATCGGAGGGGGAAACTTCCATGTTCAGATAGTTAAAGGCATCTGACAGGTATGTGGGTAGTGTATTCGGGTTTGTCTCGTCGTTCTGAGCAACTTTCATACATAAAGTTTTTTGATCTGAGCTACGGTTAATTTTCTATGACTTTTCAAAGTTTTAAACAATATTCTAAAGGTACTCTTAATTCGAAAATAAAGATTAAAACACTAGGTGCACCTAGATCTGTGTACACAGAAGTGTACCAGAGGATGACATGTGGGGTCAGTGAGTAGAGTTGACCCAGTCAATATTTGACTAGTCAACAGATGAACAGTGCACGCGCCATGGTCATGGTCGTGCACGCGCCAGCGGCCAAGGCGCGGCCGACCGGACGAGCGGGAGGCCGGTGGCCGGAGGCAATGCGGAGGGGCGAGGTGGAGCAGGCGGCAGAGGCAAGCGGAGGGAAGGTGGCCGACAGCGAGCGGGCACGGGGTGGGCGCGACCGCGCATGGGAGCTGCGGCAGCGGCGGCTGGTGGCGAGCGCGGGTGGAGGCGAAGGCAGGCGCGGTGGCCAGCGGCATTTCCAGCACCAGCGGCGCAAAGTAGCGGTGACAGGGCTAAGCGGGGCAGTGCCGGGCACACAAGCGGCTGCGGGTCAGCGGGCGGACGACGACAGGGATGAGCGGTAGTGAGGCTCTGGCAGGCCGGCTCCGGCGACCGTTGGGGCGCGGGCGGGCGCGTCAGAGAGCCCGAGAGGTGGCATTGCAGATGGGGAAAGTGGTAGGAGTGGAGGCGGCTCGTAGCGGCGCCCGGCGTCAGGGACAGCAGCCATCGGTCCTCGGGCGGCGCTGCTCGTGACGGAGCGTGGCCCTGCAAATTTTCTTTTTATTTGATCTATTTTGCATTTTCTTTTAGTACCAATTGAGTTTTGTTTGAACCAAATGTGGCACATAATACTAGGACGATATCTTGAGATGGAACAGAAAGTTTGGATTCAAAAGGAGTTGTCTAACCATTTTGTGACACCCCAAAATTTTGACCTTGTTTTAATAAATTAAAAATTTTCCAGGAAATTAAAACTTTTATTTTCTGGGCTCCCTTTTTATTTTTGAACCTTTTTCTCCCTTGTTATGATGGAGTTTTTTCCCCAAAAAGAAAACTTTGCAAAATATGTTATTGGACTTGTTTAACCTCTCAAGAAAAACTCTTCTTTTATTAGTAGAACTAATTACATAATTAATTTGCCTGATCTTTATTTTCTTGAAAATTGGTTTTCAAGGTTACATGGCCATATTTGAACTACAACCATTTGATAAATTCACAAAAAGTTCCAACCAAAATTTGGAGATGTCATGTGATGTTTTTAAATCACTTTTATGCAAAAATATCTTTTATTCATGTAATATTTTGAGCTCTGCATCAATTTTTCTTCTCTGGTCCAGAGTGCAATTTTGCACTACAACCCATTTAAATATTTCTTTCTGGCCTCCACCAAAATTATGGGATGTTGGTAGTAGCATATGATTCAACATTATGCAAAAACCTAGTGCTGTTCTTTGAAAATTTTGAGTGAATCAACCTCTTTTCCATTCTGGTCCAGCCTTGTGATTTCTACTGCAACCCTATTTATTTTTGCTCCAGTAACCTTGTGCCTTCTCCTACTTGTAGACAGCCCTACCAAACCCCTAAGTCCAGGAGCATGCACCCATTTGAATATTTTTGGTTCATGAAATAATGCCATTTATCTCCTGTCCAGAATTGTAGTTTTGCAAAACTTGCACTAACAAGTTTGTGCTTTTCACAAACTAACCTCACCACCCTCTTATTCATCTAAAGAGACCCCACTCTGGAAGTTTTGGCCACTCCAAGAAATGCCTAGGTTCCTGTGGCATTTTGTCAAACACCTAGAGTGCATGAACAGCTTTGACATGAATTTTGTCATTGCACTGTGAACTTGCACCTCTGATCAAACTAACCTGTCCACTAAGCCTCTAGATGACTTTAACCTAGGTCTGTTAAACCCCAACCTCACCCGAGACCTCTAGCATGCCCTGGCATTTTGTCGAGCATGTTCCGTGCATGCTCTGGGCGCGAGCAGAGCACGTGTTTTGCACGTGCCGTGCCTGAGCCGCCGCGTCGCGCCCCTGGGTTTGGCCCGCTCCGCAGAGCCGCGCCACGCGCTCCCCTTCTCACTGCAACGCGCCAAGAGCCCCTCGCCACGGCTCTGGCAAGCCAGGAGCTAGCCGCCACGGCCGCCCGACAGCCCCTGCTCATGTCGGCGCCGCCCGAGCCTCTCCCGCTCGCCACCTGCCCCCTGGAACAGCGCGAGCTCATCCACAAGCGTGTCCACTAGCGCTCGTCGCCGCCACGACGCCCTAGCTACAGAATGGCGGTCGCCGGCGACCTTATCCACGGCCACCGTCGGAACCGACCCCGATCGCCTATTTAAGGAGCCCCGAGCTCGTCTCCGCACGCAGGCAGTCCCAAGCCATCTCCCTAGGACCCCCATTGGCAGCCAATCGACCCGGGGAGGTCTCCTTCCCCATCTCCAGCAACCACGGCCGCCGCCACTGCCTCGTTCATTCCGGCACCACCAGGGCCTCCCCCTTTCCGTTCTCTTCACCAAGAACTCCCTCTTCCTCCCGTGAACCGTTCCCCCTGCTCGATTTTGATCGGGACTCACCGCGGGAGAAAAATCACTTTGCCCGACGGCAACCGTCCGCCGCGAAGCTCGCCGCCGGCAGCTCCGTCCACCCCCGAGACCGTAATGACTACCGGAGTGACCGTCTCGATCCCCTAAGCCCGCGGGTGACCTCCGTTTCCCGAACGATGCCGCCGTTCGCCGGCGAGCATCACCGGAGTCCCGCCTCCTCTCGGGGCAGAGGAAGAGGAGGGAGGTCGACTAGTCAAACCTGACCAGTGGGTCCCCCGGGCCCATTGTCAGTGACTCACGCGCCGCCCACGCTGGATAAGTGGAGGCGTAAAGGCTCAAGTACGTCTCCTCTGTGCGAAAGTGTAATTCCATTCGAACCGTTTTCTTTTCTGGATTTTCTTTTAAAAATAGATTTTGAACAGAGCTTTGACTGTCTATAACTTTTTAAATATAACTCCAAATGAATTGATTCTTTTTCATACATCTCTCAAATTCTGTCTAGTTTATTTTAAGATTTATTTGAAAATTTTCCAAACAACTTTTTTGTACTTTTTTGAAATATGTGTTATTTGCATATTTTTGAAAATAGGATTTTTGAAGAGAAGAAAGCTTTCAAAAGATTTGGAGTGCACCCTGCCTTTCCACACCATGAAGGCAAGCATCTTGAACCCTGGCATAATATTTCTGGTGTGTTAGTTGATACGATTATAGCACCACCTCATTTCGGAGAACTCGTTATTTTATGTGGTGATACGATCATTTGCATGAATGCATATTAGGGATTTTCCTTACTGTTGCGAATGTATATACTTGTGATGGTAATCATCCTCATGTGCCTTGCATGCATGCCGGAAAGGAATCCGGGAAAGCCTCTGCCTTGGGTAGGAGTGAGCTTGTCGCCGGTCCCCGTCGGGACGGTTATGTCCGGTATGGCATAGTAAGGTATAATGGGTGGTGATTTCGTCGGTTGAAATATATTTGATATACATGTCATGTAGGGAACTCATAAGCCTCCTGAGTCGGCCATAGATCGAGTCTTGTTCCGGTAACCCCCATACTTGTTTCGTACTGCCACTGGTCCCTACCGTAGGTGGGGTATGGTTCAGTAAGTTGTTAACCCTTGTCTTGGCACACACCGTATAGAGAGGCCATGGTGGAAGATACCGGTTGTAGCCGGTAGGCATGCCACCTGGTCCGGGGGCATGGGTGTATCTGGTTGGGACCGAGAGGGGGGCACCCCTTAGAGCGCGCGATAGAAATTTGATCCCATGCTACGCGAGGTTGTAGCCTCCCCACTTAGAGTTTTGCTTAACAGGTGTCATGGGTGATTCCAGACACGAGTAAAAGCTGGTGTGTGCAAGTCAGGTGTGTTTCAATTAAAAGACCGTAGACGGAATTAGGCCGATGGACAAAAGGAATCCGTTACTCGTGGGTAAACAGTACACCCTCTGCAGAGATATTAAACCTATTCGAATAGCCGTGTCCATGGTTAAGGACTACAGTCTGGGATGGGTCAAGTGTCGGTCTTAGTGTCGGTCTTCGGAGGAGAAACTACTAAACCTGAATATTGATTATGACTTGTGATATATGATGGTTATGATTATTATCATTATGGACTAACCGTTTGCATTGTTTGAAATAATGAATATCACTGGGACGGTACCACCCCCTGGATATTCACTCTGATTATGTTTATATATATATAAGCCCTTTATGTGGCGTGGCTCAGACGCCCGACTGTGGCAGGTTCGTTATTTCATTTACTTACAAGCCCTTTATCTGGTGTCGCCCAGACGCCCGACTGTGGCATGCTTGTTATTTTATTTACTTCATAAGCCCTTTATGTGGTGTCGCTGAGACGCCCGACTGTGGCATGCTTGTTATTTATTTACCTTATAAGCCCTTTATGTGGTGTCGCTAAGACGCCCGATTGAGGCATGCTCACTTTTACTATCCTTTCGAGACGTCGCTTCAGACATCTGATCGGTGCATTTTAATACTATTCTGTCATTACCTATTCCTGTTGCATATAAATAACCTGCTTGCATGCATCGGGATTTTATTTTCATGACTGACGTTGTGATTATAGAATATTTTCAGAGCATGAAAATTGTTTGCTATATTATACCCGTGTTCATAATGTTTGCGAGTACACTCAAAAGTACTCACTGGCTTGTCCCTGGCTATTGTCTTGGCCAGATTGCTTGCTTGAAGAGGAGCGTTGCGATGACAGCCTTGGAACCTAAGCAACGGTGATAGCAGCCTTGCGAAGATAGGAGTTAACCTGGTCAGCTGTTCCTGTGGGAAATGGAGTCCCATAGACCGTGGTGAACCACAAACCGCTTCCGCCATCGACCTCTAGAAACCAATTGTTGTACTCACAGACCCGAATGGTCTTGTACTACACATTTTGTATTTTTGCTTGGAATTTCTGTATCAAGTTGGTGCCTCATCAGCTAACAGTAATCCTGGGGCTGGTGAGCACAACTACCATTTTCTGGAAATTAATACCCAGAAAACCGGTCGCGACAGACTTGGTATCAGAGCCATGCTGACCATTGGCTAATCCTATCCTAGCCAGGTCAATAAACCTAGGTTAACCAACCCACTAGACCTTAACCGAAACCCAGCCAAGCTTCCCTTGCAAGATAGCCATACAGTGACCCGACACCTTTTGGCAGTCGGTGCCCAACCTATTAGCCTAACCTGTCAATCATGCGCCAGTGACCGAATCCTGAATAGTCTTTTTCGCAAACGGGCGAAGGAAGACTCCGTCCCCTTTTCTATAAAAGGGCATGCTAGCCTCAACTTAGCACAACACAGCCGCTACCCAAAACCGAGCCTTAATGCCTGGCCCCGTCGTGCACAATGAGACCACAGCAACCAACCTTGGAGGCTTTGTGACCATACTCGCAAACCTCACCCGTCATGCCTACGCGTTAGAAGAGCCCCCAGAATATGTTGTGTACCAAGGACCCATGAGCAATGAGAGCCGACAATTCTGGGCCACTGTACACATCTACGGTAGGGGTCTAGCGCCCGAGCGCCCCTCCAGGTTCACCGGAAGGACAACTTCCTTTGAGCCTCAAGCCATCCAACTAGCTGCTCGAGAGGCTATAGTTCATCTCCGGCACTTGTCGCCCAGAGTTAACTGTCGCTCGTTCCACTACTACCCCGGACGTGAAGGATATGGTAGGCCACCCCAAGTTGCCAACGGAGATCATGAGATAGATCCTGCATTGTTGCATCTAGTGCGCTATGTAGGTGCACTAGAGGAACTGTTCGATCAAATCACCATTGACCTAATTGCAGCTCGTGGAGAGCTGGTTCGTCGAGCCCCGGCGAGAGAAGAGAACGAGCCCAACGCCGACAACCCAGTCGTGCTGTTTGGACACCCGATCGAGTCCCTGAGATCTACCCCAGCCGTCGGCCAAGGTGCTTTGATGACCCCAGAAGTGCTTCGTCGCCTCTTGGGAGCACACTCCAACGGGGTTGTGGCCAACAATCCCCGAGATGGTCATCATCGCTACCCCGAGCCTGCAGCCCCTCAACCCACTCTAGCTAATCCCGATAGTGAGACCAGAGGAGAAGCCTCGACATCCACAAGGCACGCCCGCTTAGATATAAACGAGGTAGACTAAGTCACTCGAGTAGTGTTGAGTCCCAGTGTATCCTCACTTTGTAATCGTGTGACCTTGTAAATAAATGCCGCCTGTTGTTGTGCCTCTGTAGCCTTACATGGATATGACAGCATGCAGTATAAATTTCTATCCAAGACACAGTTACCAAAAACCTCTTCGAGAACCCCCACAGTAACACGTCACATTAGTGTATCTGTGGCTTGACCCCAACCCGTGGAGCAGAGCTGGAAATTTCATTGCCATTCACCACGGTAAAATGACCCAGCTCCGGTGCTATAAAAAGGCCACCGCGTGACCTTGCCAAGCACCCCTCATCTTGTGCACCATCCTCACAACCATTTCTTGCCATGCCGAGCCCTAGTGTTTATCTGAGAACCCCAGATGCCACCCCGGGTAGTTTTGTCAAAATATTGTGGGATTTTACCTGCAGTACCATGGGCGCTACCCAGCCACCCCAGTACGAGCTGTTCAAATCGAGAATCACTCCTTCCACCTCGAGATATTGGGCAGCAGTACACATCCCTCCCGTAAACTCAAACCAATACCCAACGGAGGTCTCCTTCGTAGGGAAATCTATGCCGACCCCGCATATGGCCACAGAAGCTGCTGCATACGAAGTGCTTGCTCTCCTTCGATTCGCGGTACCCTATGCCAGCGAACGAGGATACTATTACTTTCTGAACCATGCAGCACCCGGAGGAGTAACATCTTTTCCCGATGGACGAATTGAGAGAGACCCAGTCCTAGCCAACCTTGTCCAGTACGCCATCTCTCAAGAACGTTTAACCCAACGTGTGATGGGTTATCTCCAGAGCCTCGCAGATTTAAATCCTCAGATGGCCATCGGTAGATCACTAAGGCCCGACCAGGAGAGAAGCGTTCATCAGTTGATCAATTCGCTCTCCCCGATAGAAGAGGAGTGTGTCCCAGTACCAGAGACGTTTTCTCGGGACCCCGTCCAGTTACCATTTCCATTTTAGACGTCGCTGTTGTGTTCATTATTGCAACATTTATTTATGTGTTGTAACTTATGCGTGATACCCTGAGCTTGTGCGACGAGTCAATTATTTGGCTTCTACTAATGTGTGTAGTTTTTGTTGTGGTTTATGCTCCTTTAAGTTAACCGATTTCCCTCGCGAAAAATCCTGGAGTGAGATTTCTTTTTTTTGCTGCATCGTACACCTTCTCACGACGTGGATTATTTAGTTTCACACAGCACCATGGCAGCAGACTCACAACCGCTCGAACACCTACCCTGCTTGCAAAAACACGTAACTGTGGAGTATTTGTTTTTCAAAAACAATCCTTAGCAAATCTCGAGGACGAGATTTTTCTTAAGGGGGGTAGTGTTGTGACACCCCAAAATTTTGACCTTGTTTTAATAAATTAAAATTTTTCCAGGAAATTAAAACTTTTATTTTCTGGGATCCCTTTTTATTTTTGAACCTTTTTCTCCCTTGTTATTATGGAGTTTATTTTCCCCAAAATGAAAACTTTGCAAAATATGTTATTGGACTTGTTTAACCTCTCAAGAAAAACTCTTCTTTTATTAGTAGAACTAATTACATAATTAATTTTCCTGATCTTTATTTTCTTGAAAATTGGTTTTCAAGGTTACATGGCCATATTTGAACTACAACCATTTGATAAATTCACAAAAAGTTCCAACCAAAATTTGGAGATGTCATGTGATGTTTTTAAATCACTTTTATGCAAAAATATCTTTTATTCATGTAATATTTTGAGCTCTGCATCAAATTTTCTTCTCTGGTCCAGAGTGCAATTTTGCACTTTAACCCATTTAAATATTTCTTTCTGGCCTCCACCAAAATTATGGGATGTTGGTAGTAGCATATGATTCAACATTATGCAAAAACCTAGTGCTGTTCTTTGAAAATTTTGAGTGAATCAACCTCTTTTCCATTCTGGTCCAGCCTGTGATTTCTACTGCAACCCTATTTATTTTTGCTCCAGTAACCTTGTGCCTTCTCCTACTTGTAGACAGCCCTACCAAAACCCTAAGTCCAGGAGCATGCACCCATTTGAATATTTTTGGTTCATGAAATAATGCCATTTATCTCCTGTCCAGAATTGTAGTTTTGCAAAACTTGCACTAACAAGTTTGTGCTTTTCACAAACTAACCTCACCACCCTCTTATTCATCTAAAGAGACCCCACTCTGGAAGTTTTGGCCACTCCAAGAAATGCCTAGGTGCCTGTGGCATTTTGTCAAACACCTCGAGTGCATGAACAACTTTGACATGAATTTTGTCATTGCACTGTGAACTTGCACCTCTGATCAAACTAACCTGTCCACTAAGCCTCTAGATGACTTTAACCTAGGTCTGTTAAACCCCAACCTCACCCGAGACCTCTAGCATGCCCTGGCATTTTGTCGAGCATGTTCCGTGCGTGCTCTGGGCGCGAGCAGAGCATGCGTTTTGCACGTGCCGCGCCCGAGCCGCCGCGTCGCGCCCCTGGGTTTGGCCCGTTCTGCAGAGCCGCGCCACGCGCTCCCCTTCTCACCGCAACGCGCCAAGAGCCCCTCGCCACGGCTCCGGCAAGCCAGGAGCTAGCCACCACGGCCGCCCGACAGCCCCTGCTTATGTCGGCGCCGCCCGACCCTCTCCCGCTCGCCACCTGCCCCCTGGAACAGCACGAGCTCATCCACAAGCGTGTCCACTAGCGCTCGTCGCTGCCACAACGCCCTAGCTACAGAATGGCGGTCGCCGGCGACCTTATCCACAGCCACCGTCAGAACTGACCCCGATCGCCTATTTAAGGAGCCCCGAGCTCGTCTCCACACGCAGGCAGTCCCAAGCCATCTCCCTAGGACCCCCATTGGCAGCCAATCGACCCGGGGAGGTCTCCTTCCCCATCTCCGGCAACCACGGCCGCCGCCACTGCCTCGTTCATTCCGACACCACTAGGGCCTCCCCCTTTCCGTTCTCTTCACCAAGAAACTCCCTCTTCCTCCCGTGAACCGTTCCCCTGCTCGATTTTGATCGGGACTCACCGCAGGAGAAAAATCACTTCGCCCGACGGCCACCGTCCGCCGCGAAGCTCGCCGCCGGCAGCTCCGTCCACCCCCGAGACCGTAACGACTACCGGAGTGACCGTCTTGATCCCCTGAGCCCGTGGGTGACCTCTTTTTCCCGAACGATGCCGCCGTTCGCCGGCGAGCATCGCCGGAGTCCCGCCTCCTCTCGGGGCAGAGGAAGAGGAGGGAGGTCGACTAGTCAAACCTGACCAGTGGGTCCCCCGGGCCCACTGGCAGTGACTCACACGCCGCCCACGCTGGATAAGTGGAGGCGTAAAGGCTCAAGTACGTCTCCTCTGTGCGAAAGCGTAATTCCATTCGAACCGTTTTCTTTTCTGGATTTTCTTTTAAAAACAGATTTTGAAATGAGCTTTGATTGTCTATAAATTTTTTAATATAACTCCAAATGAATTGATTCTTTTTCATACATCTCTCAAATTCTGTCTAGTTTATTTTAAGATTTATTTGAAAATTTTCCAAACAACTTTTTTGTACTATTTTTGAAATATGTGTTATTTGCATATTTTTGAAAATAGGATTTTTGAAGAGAAGAAACCTTTCAAAAGATTTGGAGTGCACCCTGCCTTTCCACACCATGAAGGCAAGCATCTTGAACCCTGGCATAATATTTCTGGTGTGTTAGTTGATACGATTATAGCACCACCTCATTTCGGAGAACTCGTTATTTTATGTGGTGATACGATCATTTGCATGAATGCATATTAGTGATTTTCCTTGCTGTTGCGAATGTATATACTTGTGATGGTAATCATCCTCATGTGCCTTGCATGCATGCCGGAAAGGAATCCGGGAAAGCCTCTTCCTTGGGTAGGAGTGAGCTTGTCGCCGGTCCCCGTCGGGACGGTTATGTCCGGTATGGCATAGTAAGGTATAATGGGTGGTGATTTCGTCGGTTGAAATATATTTGATATACATGTCATGCAGGGAACTCATAAGCCTCCTGAGTCGGCCATAGATCGAGTCTTGTTCTGGTAACCCCCATACTTGTTTCGTACTGCCACTGGTCCCTACCGTAGGTGGGGTATGGTTCAGTAAGTTGTTAACCCTTGTCTTGGCACACACCGTACAGAGAGGCCATGGTGGAAGATACCGGTTGTAGCCGGTAGGCATGCCACCTGGTCTAGGGGCATGGGTGTATCCAGTTGGGACCGAGAGGGGGGCAACCCTTAGAGCGCGCGATAGAAATTTGATCCCATGCTACGCGAGGTTGTAGCCTCCCCACTTAGTGTTTTGCTTAACAGGTGTCATGGGTGATTCCAGACACGAGTAAAAGCTGGTGTGTGCAAGTCAGGTGTGTTTCAATTAAAAGATTGTAGACGGAATTAGTCCGACGGACTAAAGGAATCCGTTACTCGTGGGTAAAGAGTACACCCTCTGTAGAGATATTAAACCTATTCGAATAGCCGTGTCCATGGTTAAGGACTACAGTCTGGGATGGGTCAAGTGTCGGTCTTAGTGTCGGTCTTCGAAGGAGAAACTACTAAACCCGAATATTGATTATGACTTGTGATATATGATGGTTATGATTATTATCATTATGGACTAACCGTTTGCATTGTTTGAAATAATGAATATCCCTGGGACGGTACCACCCCCTGGATATTCACTATGATTATGTTTATATATATATAAGCCCTTTATGTGGCGTCGCTCAGACGCCCGACTGTGGCAGGTTCGTTATTTCATTTACTTACAAGCCCTTTATGTGGTGTCGCCCAGACGCCCGACTGTGGCATGCTTGTTATTTTATTTACTTCATAAGCCCTTTATGTGGTGTCGCTGAGACGCCCGACTGTGGCATGCTTGTTATTTATTTACCTTATAAGCCCTTTATGTGGTGTCGCTAAGACGCCCGATTGAGGCATGCTCACTTTTACTATCCTTTCGAGACGTCGCTTCAGACATCCGATCGGTGCATTTTAATACTATTCTGTCATTACCTATTCCTATTGCATATAAATAACCTGCTTGCATGCATCGGGATTTTATTTTCATGACTGACGTTGTGATTATAGAATATTTTCAGAGCATGAATATTGTTTGCTATATTATACCCGTGTTCATAATGTTTGCGAGTACATTCAAAAGTACTCACTGGCTTGTCCCTGGCTATTGTCTTGGCCAGATTGCTTGCTTGAAGAGGAGCGTTGCGATGACAGCCTCGGAACCTAAGCAACGGTGATAGCAGCCTCGCGAAGATAGAAGTTAACCTTGTCAGCTGTTCCTGTGGGAAATGGAGTCCCATAGACCGTGGTGAACCACAAACCGCTTCCGCCATCGACCTCTAGAAACCAATTGTTGTACTCACAGACCCGAATGGTCTTGTACTACACATTTTGTATTTTTGCTTGGAATTTCTGTATCAAGTTGGTGCCTCATCAGCTAACAGTAATCCTGGGGCTGGTGAGCACAACGGCCATTTTCTGGAAATTAATACCCGAAAAACCGGTCGCGACAGACTTGGTATCAGAGCCAGGATGACCATTGGCTAATCCTATCCTAGCCAGGTCAATAAACCTAGGTTAACCAGCCCACTAGACCTTAACCGAACCCCAGCCAAGCTTCCCTTGCAAGATAGCCATACAGTGACCCAACACCTTTTGGCAGTCGGTGCCCAACCTATTAGCCTAACATGTCAATCATGCGCCAGTGACCGAATCCTGAATAGTCTTTTTCGCAAGCGGGCGAAGGAAGACTCCGTCCCCTTTTCTATAGAAGGGCACGCTAGCCTCAACTCAGCACAACACAACCACTACCCAAAACCGAGCCTTAATGCCTGGCCCCGTCGTGCACAATGAGACCACAGCAACCAACCTTGGAGGCTTTGTGACCATACTCGCAAACCTCACCCATCGTGCCTACGCGTTAGAAGAGCCCCGAGAATATGTTGTGTACCAAGGACCCATGAGCAATGAGAGCCGACAATTCTGGGCCACTGTACACATCTACGGTAGGGGTCTAGCGCCCGAGCGCCCCTACAGGTTCACCGGAAGGACAACTTCCTTTGAGCCTCAAGCCATCCAACTAGCTGCTCGAGAGGCTATAGTTCATCTTCGGCACTTGTCGCCCAGAGTTAACTGTCGCTCGTTCCACTACTACCCCGGACGTGAAGGGTATGGTAGGCCACCCCAAGTTGCCAACAGAGATCACGAGACAAATCCTGCATTGTTGCATCTAGTGCGCTATGTAGGTGCACTAGAGGAACTGTTCGATCAAATCACCATTGACCTAATCGCAGCTCGTGGAGAGCTGGTTCGTCGAGCCCCGGCGAGAGAAGAGAACGAGCCCAACGCCGACAACCCAGTCGTGCTGTTTGGACACCCGATCGAGTCCCTAAGATCTGCCCCAGCCGTCGGCCAAGGTGCTTTGATGACCCCAGAAGTGCTTCGTCGCCTCTTGGGAGCACACTCCAACGGGGTTGTGGCCAACAATCCCCGAGATGGTCATCATCACTACCCCGAGCCTGCAGCCCCTCAACCCACTCCAGCTAATCCCGATAGTGAGACCAGAGGAGAAGCCTCGACATCCACAAGGCACGCCCGCTTGGATATAAACGAGGTAGACTAAGTCACTCGAGTAGTGTCGAGTCCCAGTGTATCCTCACTTTGTAATCGTGTGACCTTGTAAATAAACGCCGCCTGTTGTTGTGCCTCTGTAGCCTTACATGGATATGACAGCATGCAGTATAAATTTCTATCCAAGACACAGTTACCAAAAACCTCTCCGGGAACCCCCACAGTAACATGTCACATTAGTGTATCTGTGGCTTGACCCCAACCCGTGGAGCAGAGCTGGAAATTTCATTGCCATTCACCATGGTAAAATGACCCAGCTCCGGTGCTATAAAAAGGCCACCGTGTGACCTTGCCAAGCACCCCTGATCTTGTGCACCATCCTCACAACCATTTCTTGCCATGCCGAGCCCTAGTGTTTATCTAAGAACCCCAGATGCCACCCCGGGTAGTTTTGTCAAAATATTGTGGGATTTTACCTGCAGTACCATGGGCGCTACCCAGCCACCCCAGTACGAGCTGTTCAAATCGAGAATCACACCTTCCACCTCGAGATATTGGGCAGCAGTACACATCCCTCCCGTAAACTCAAACCAAGACCCAACGGAGGTCTCCTTCATTGGGAAATCTATGCCGACCCCGCATATGGCCATAGAAGCTGCTGCATACGAAGCGCTTTCTCGCCTTCGATTCGCGGTACCCTATGCCAGCGAATGAGGATACTATTTCTTTCCGAACCGTGCGGCACCCGGAGGAGTAACATCTTTTCCCGGTGGACGAATTGAGAGAGACCCAGTCCTAGCCAACCTTTTCCAGTACGCCATCGCTCAAGAACGTTTAACCCAACGTGTGATGGGTTATCTCCAGAGCCTCGCAGATTTAAATCCTCAGATCGCCATCGGCAGATCACTAAGGCCCGACCAGGAGAGACGCGTTCATCGGTTGATCAATTCGCTCTCCCTGATAGAAGAGGAGTGTGTCCTAGTACCAGAGACATTTTCTCGGGACCCGGTCCAGTTACCGTTTCCATTTTAGACGTCGATGTTGTGTTCATTATTGCAACATTTATTTATGTGTTGTAACTTATGCGTGATACCCTGAGCTTGTGCGACGAGCCAATTATTTGGCTTCTACTAATGTGTGTAGTTTTTGTTGTGGTTTATGCTCCTTTAAGTTAACCGATTTCCCTCGCGAAAAATCCTGGAGTGGGATTTCTTTTTTTTTGCTGCATCGTACACCTTCTCACGACGTGGATTATTTAGTTTCACACAGCACCACGGTAGCCGACTCACAAACGCTCGAACACCTACCCTGCTTGCAAAAACACGTAACCGTGGAGTATTTGTTTTTCAAAAACAATCCTTAGCAAATCTCGAGGACGAGATTTTTCTTAAGGGGGGTAGTGTTGTGACACCCCAAAATTTTGACCTTGTTTTAATAAATTAATTTTTTTCCAGGAAATTAAAACTTTTATTTTCTGGGCTCCCTTTTTATTTTTGAACCTTTTTCTCCCTTGTTATTATGGAGTTTTTCCCCAAAATGAAAACTTTGAAAAATATGTTATTGGACTTGTTTAACCTCTCAAGAAAAACTCTTCTTTTATTAGTAGAACTAATTACATAATTAATTTGCCTGATCTTTATTTTCTTGAAAATTGGTTTTCAAGGTTACATGGCCATATTTGAACTACAACCATTTGATAAATTCACAAAAAGTTCCAACCAAAATTTGGAGATGTCATGTGATGTTTTTAAATCACTTTTATGCAAAAATATCTTTTATTCATGTAATATTTTGAGCTCTGCACCAATTTTTCTTCTCTGGTCCAGAGTGCAATTTTGCACTACAACCCATTTAAATATTTCTTTATGGCCTCCACCAAAATTATGGGATGTTGGTAGTAGCATATGATTCAACATTATCCAAAAACCTAGTGCTGTTCTTTGAAAATTTTGAGTGAATCAACCTCTTTTCCATTCTGGTCCAGCCTTGTGATTTCTACTGCAACCCTATTTATTTTTGCTCCAGTAACCTTGTGCCTTCTCCTACTTGTAGACAGCCCTACCAAACCCCTAAGTCCAGGAGCATGCACCCATTGGAATATTTTTGGTTCATGAAATAATGCCATTTATCTCCTGTCCAGAGTGCATGAACAGCTTTGACATGAATTTTGTCATTGCACTGTGAACTTGCACCTCTGATCAAACTAACCTGTCCACTAAGCCTCTAGATGACTTTAACCTAGGTCTGTTAAACCCCAACCTCACCCGAGGCCTCTAGCATGCCCTGGCATTTTGTCGAGCACGTTCCGTGCGTGCTCTGGGCGCGAGCAGAGCACGCGTTTTGCATGTGCCGCGCCCGAGCCGCCGCGTCGCGCCCCTGGGTTTGGCCCGCTCTGCAGCGCCGCGCCACGCGCTCCCCTTCTCACCGCAACGCGCCAAGAGCCCCTCGCCACGGCTCCGGCAAGCCAGGAGCTAGCCGCCACGGCCGCCCGACAGCCCCTGCTCATGTCGGCGCCGCCCGAGCCTCTCCCGCTCGCCACCTGCCCCCTGGAACAGCGCGAGCTCATCCACAAGCGTGTCCACTAGCGCTCGTCGCCGCCACGACGCCCTAGCTACAGAATGGCGGTCGCCGGTGACCTTATCCGCGGCCACCGTCAGAACCGACCCCGATCGCCTATTTAAGGAGCCCCGAGCTCGTCTCCGCATGCATGCAGTCCCAAGCCATCTCCCTAGGACCCCCATTGGCAGCCAATCGACCCGGGGAGGTCTCCTTCCCCATCTCCGGCAACCACGGCCGCCGCCACTGCCTCGTTCATTCCGGCACCACCAGGGCCTCCCCCTTTCCGTTCTCTTCACCAAGAACTCCCTCTTCCTCCCGTGAACCGTTCCCCCTACTCGATTTTGATCGGGACTCACCGCGGGAGAAAAATCACTTTGCCCGACGGCCACCATCCGCCGCGAAGCTCGCCGCCGGCAGCTCCGTCCACCCCCGAGACCGTAACGACTACCGGAGTGACCGTCTCGATCCCTTGAGCCCGCGGGTGACCTCCGTTTCCCGAACGATGCCGCCGTTCACCGGCGAGCATCGCTGGAGTCCCGCCTCCTCTCGGGCAGAGGAAGAGGAGGGAGGTCGACTAGTCAAACCTGACCAGTGGGTCCCCCGGGCCCACTGTTAGTGACTCACGCGCCGCCCACGCTGGATAAGTGGAGGCGTAAAGGCTCAAGTACGTCTCCTCTGTGCGAAAGCGTAATTCCATTCGAACCGTTTTCTTTTCTGGATTTTCTTTTAAAAACAGATTTTGAACAGAGCTTTGACTGTCTATAACTTTTTAAATATAACTCCAAATGAATTGATTATTTTTCATACATCTCTCAAATTCTGTCTAGTTTATTTTAAGATTTATTTGAAAATTTTCCAAACAACTTTTTTGTACTGTTTTTGAAATATGTGTTATTTGCATATTTTTGAAAATAGGATTTTTGAAGAGAAGAAAGCTTTCAAAAGATTTGGAGTGCACCCTGCCTTTCCACACCATGAAGGCAAGCATCTTGAACCCTGGCATAATATTTCTGGTGTGTTGTTGATACGATTATAGCACCACCTCATTTTGGAGAACTCGTTATTTTATGTGGTGATACGATCATTTGCATGAATGCATATTAGTGATTTTCCTTGCCGTTGCTAAGGTATATACTTGTGATGGTAATCATCCTCATGTGCCTTGCATGCATGCCGGAAAGGAATCCGGGAAAGCCTCTGCCTTGGGTAGGAGTGAGCTTGTCGCCGGTCCCCGTCGGGACGGTTATGTCCGGTGTGGCATAGTAAGGTATAATGGGTGGTGATTTCGTCGGTTGAAATATATTTGATATACATGTCATGCAGGGAACTCATAAGCCTCCTGAGTCGGCCATAGATCGAGTCTTGTTCCGGTAACCCCCATACTTGTTTCGTACTGCCACTGGTCCCTATCGTAGGTGGGGTATGGTTCAGTAAGTTGTTAACCCTTGTCTTGGCACACACCGTACAGAGAGGCCATGGTGGAAGATACCGGTTGTAGCCGGTAGGCATGCCACCTGGTCCGGGGGCATGGGTGTATCCAGTTGGGACCGAGAGGGGGGCACCCCTTAGAGCGCGCGATAGAAATTTGATCCCATGCTACGCGAGGTTGTAGCCTCCCCACTTAGAGTTTTGCTTAACAGGTGTCGTGGGTGATTCCAGACACGAGTAAAAGCTGGTGTGTGCAAGTTAGGTGTGTTTCAATTAAAAGACCGTAGACGGAATTAGTCCGATGGACTAAAGGAATCTGTTACTCATGGGTAAATAGTACACCCTCTGCAGAGATATTAAACCTATTCGAATAGCCGTGTCCATGGTTAAGGACTACAGTCTAGGATGGGTCAAGTGTCGGTCTTAGTGTCGGTCTTCGGAGGAGAAACTACTAAACCCGAATATTGATTATGACTTGTGATATATGATGGTTATGATTATTATCATTATGGACTAACCGTTTGCATTGTTTGAAATAATGAATATCCCTGGGACGGTACCACCCCCTGGATATTCACTATGATTATGTTTATATATATATATATATATATATATATATATATATATATATATATATATATATATATATATAAGCCCTTTATGTGGCGTCACTCAGACGCCCGACTGTGGCAGGTTCGTTATTTCATTTACTTACAAGCCCTTTATGTGGTGTCGCCCAGACGCCCGACTGTGGCATGCTTGTTATTTTATTTACTTCATAAGCCCTTTATGTGGTGTCGCTGAGACGCCCGACTGTGGCATGCTTGTTATTTATTTACCTTATAAGCCCTTTATGTGGTGTCGCTAAGACGCTCGATTGAGGCATGCTCACTTTTACTATCCTTTCGAGACGTCGCTTCAGACATCCGATTGGTGCATTTTAATACTATTCTATCATTACCTATTCCTGTTGCATATAAATAACCTGCTTGCATGCATCGGGATTTTATTTTCATGACTGACGTTGTGATTATAGAATATTTTCAGAGCATGAATATTGTTTGCTATATTATACCCGTGTTCATAATGTTTGCGAGTACATTCAAAAGTACTCACTTGCTTGTCCCTGGCTATTGTCTTGGCCAGATTGCTTTCTTGAAGAGGAGCGTTGCGATGACAACCTCGGAACCTAAGCAACAGTGATAGCAGCCTCGTGAAGATAGGAGTTAACCTGGTCAGCTGTTCCTATGGGAAATGGAGTCCCATAGACCGTGGTGAACCACAAACCGCTTCCGCCATCGACCTCTAGAAACCAATTGTTGTACTCACAGACCCAAATGGTCTTGTACTACACATTTTATATTTTTGCTTGGAATTTCTGTATCAAGGTGGTGCCTCATCAGCTAACAGTAATCCTGGGACTGGTGAGCACAACGGCCATTTTCTAGAAATTAATACCCGGAAAACCGGTCGCGACACATTTTTAGAAATTGAAGAGGCCAATTGAATTGATGATGTAGCACTAAATTAATTCCCAGTGGGATTTTGGAAATTCAGAAGAGGCTGGCTCCAACATGAAAAAGGTCAGGGGAATTTATAGGGCAATGTGAACATTTTTGTTTTACTGCTTAAAGAAATAAATATTTGACTTACATTTTAAATTTGAAAATGAGGTTGAAGTATTCTTAACTATTTTTCTTAGGGCATGATGATGATGACCTGGCATCATTAGTGTGGAGTTACTGTAGCATGATTCTCGGGGTGTTACAAGTCTCCTCTACTACAAGAAATGTCGTCTCGAGATTTAAGAGGGGGAGTGAAGAGTAAGTTCGGGAAAACTGACCCTTGTTGGGTTAATTATCTGGTGAAAAATTCAAGGAGTGAGGCAGAAGTATCTCTCTAGTTGAAACTTAGTAGACATTGAGAGCAAAGTATGAAGGTATAATAGGAAGTCTCAAGTGAATGGACAAACGATTGATACCTGCACAGAGTGTGAGAAAGGGGTTCAGAGCATTAGGAATAGATCATCTCTCGGAAGGTGGCTTGTGACATGATACGAAGCCAAGCGTGAGGAATAACCTTATAAACAGGGGGTACAAAAGAGTGAGGTTTCAATCCTATGGAATTGTGGGTTATGGGCCCACCATGTGGATTAAAAGTAGGAAGGGTGGTGACGGCGATCATGAAAGAAAGGCATGTCAGAGGATAGTCTGTTGGTTATGTCGGCAACAACATTGGTACCAAGGGCGAGGGACAAAGAGAACCATTTTCTTGCTCGTTGAACGAGGCAGACCAATAGGCAAAGTTCTCATCCATCGGTGGTTACCAGAATGTCATCAACAATAGTAACAGAGTCTTACTGACAGATTTGTGCATTGAGGCGTTTACCTAAGCAGCAAAATATTACTGCTTGGATATTTAGGTTACAAGAAAGGTTGAACAAAACAATGGAAAGGAATGTGATTATACCCGAGTATCAAGAGTATATCTTTCCCATCCATGACGGGACAATAAGTAGATAACCAATTAGGTAAAGGGGCGAATGAATTCATGAAGTTACCCATACAACGGTGTTTGGATAAATGATCAAGAAACATTTAGCATTATGCTTCCAATGTTCTTGTTGATGTTTGAGTACCACAGTCATGCTTCGGGATAGCATTGACATGGTCATCAGGTAAAGGTCGGACCTTGGATTCACAATGGATCCATCAGGAATTTCTAGAACATCTCATGAAATTTTTATCAAGAAATAGATGGGGATGTGGCCGATGGGTTCAGCTGCAATCCATTGACATGTCAGAAGGATGTAATTCCAAAATTATATGAACAAGTTTGTGTTCGGGAAAAGGCACGAATGTTTTCGATGATAACATAAATCATCGAGGGGAAGGATTGTATTTCCCATCATGAATTCGATTGATACCCTGGAAAAGCTCAGAATGTTGATGATGATCACGACACATTTGTCGAGAGATTTCATGAAGATGTAATCGATCAGCGATGACATCCAATCAAAGGAATTATGAATCAAAAGGTTATTAGAACCATGGGTACGACACAAACTCGAAATTAAGCTTGTTGTTCAAGGCGAAATGATAAGATGAGGAAGATCGACATAAGCTTAGCTCATCGTCGGAAGTTGCTCCGGGCATAAGGACCAGGTAGCACAGTTAAAAATTGACACGATAAAAAAAATTAGTCGATCAAGCTAGGAATGATGTGATGGGGTATAAAGCTTCCCAGTATCAAGTACTAGGTGTAATGCCAGAAGGTAAATTGGAGTAGAGGTTGGACGGGGGAAATTATTTGCAGAGGATAAGTATTTTAACTTATCCAGTAAATGGAATCAAGGAGGAAATATGGTCGGAATCACGATAGCAAGGATCAATTCATGGATACAAGATGAGCTTGTACCAAAGAAATAATTATTTTTACGAGCTGCTTCAATGATAAGTTCTACATCAGGTACATGGGCATGAACACGAGTTCAAGGTCGACTCCCACTTCTTTAACGCATAACCTCTCATTTACTTCTCGCTTTTGACTAATTTGTAGTGTAGAAATTTTTATCCGGCGTAACACCAGTAGAGTATGACCTGTGAGAACTCCCGGGTTCACACCGATTATGGAAGGCATAAGTTCAACCCATCGGGGCATTTTACGAATATATACAACCATCAACCAAGCAAGAGATACTAGTTCGAAAGCCGAGTATCGAAGTCAAAGCAGGTGATACAATTTACCGAAGGTATAATGTATCAGGGAAAAACTCACAAAGTTATTGAATATGAAGGACTCTGTCGGATAATATTCCAACAAAGGATTTGGCTGTACACAAAGGAACTGATGTGAGTATCGGTTGCCAACCAGAAGAAGAAAGAATGCAAAGGCATCAGATTATTGAAACATCTAAATAATTCGATGCTTAAATACAAAGAAATTATGATTTCCAGACCGATGTATCAGAATCAGATGCTCTGATCAAATATGAGTAAGTTGAATAAACTTGGAGGCACAGTCAATTGTAACTTGATTGGCCGAGAACTAGCTCATGTCCAAGGTGGCGTCTAAGCTAGAAAGATAAATTATAGGATCTGCTTGAGGATTGTGAGCATTCGCAACATATTGAATCAATGTACTCAAAATGATAATGATAACGGATGCCAATAATATTACTATACTTATGGGGTTAATCATAATGCAAGCAAGCAAGAATTTTAAGAGCAATAGATTGTTGAGGATTTTTGGAAGAACGAATGGTATTTCAAAGACTTCTGTGAAATACATGAATCATCTGGGGATGAGCAGATACTCGATAAATGCGAGAAATTATCTGTACGGGTATTCAGGTGGCAAAGAACTACAAGTCAGTAGGCACAAAGTATTCTCGAACAATAGATATAATTTCAAGGTATTTTGTAATATCAAGATCAACTAGGAATAAAAGTAAGAATAACAGGTGTGTATTTATCCATAGGGATATTATGGTGGTAGGGAATTGCAAAAGCAACGGGCACAAAGTCCGAAGAGAACATCGGAGGGTATCTGCATAATCCTTCGGTGCACCAAGCAATCATCTGGAGCAAGGGTCTCTCCGGAAGGAAGTAGTTATGAGAACCTAGAGTCAGAGTTAGTAAAATCATTTAACCCGAATAGAAGAGAGGTCATAGTTCCAGAGTATAGGTCGAGGAATAAAAGACGCTAATATCACGCGATGTCATAGTGGGCCCGTAAGACACACATCCAATGTTAGTAAAAGTTTTTCAGTGACTAGACTCAACTTCGGCCAGGGAGTTGGAAAGGGGGCTACCTACAGGCAGTTGGCTCTGATACCAACTTGTGACGCCCCTGATCTGACCATACACTAATCATACACGCAAATGTGTACGATCAAGATCAAGGACTCACGGGAAGATATCACAACACAACTCTAGACATAAATTAAAATAATACAAGCTTTATATTACAAGCCAGGGGCCTCGAGCGCTTGAATACATAAGCTCGAATACACAAGAGTCAGTGGAAGCAACAATATCTGAGTATAGACATAAGTTAAACAAGTTTGCCTTAATAAGGCTAGCACAAAAACAACAATGATTGAAAAGGCAACGCCTCCTACCTGGGAGCCACCTAACTACTCCTGGTCGTTGGCGGCCTCCACATAGTAGTAAGCATCGGCGGTGGCATCTGGCTCCTGGGCTCCGACATGTGGTTGCATAAAACGGAAAGAAGAAGAAAGGGGGAAAAGGGGGAGCAAAGCAACCGTGAGTACTCATCCAAAGTACTCGCAAGCAAGGATCTACACTACATATGCAACATTATCAAAGGAAAGCTGTATATGTGGACTGGGCTGCAGAAATGCCAGAATAGAGAGAAGGCCTACTCCTATCGAAGACTAGCATCTTTAGCATCTCCGAGCATCTTGCAACATCAGAAGAGATAAGAGTAGCATAAAGTAAAGTAGTAGTGTTATCAACCTCGGCCGGAGATCCTTTCTCGACTCCCTGCGAGAAAGCAATCCCAGAGCCGTACTATCTAGTTATCATCACAATCCAATTCTCATCACCATTCAGTTCTCATCACAAGTATCCAGTTCTAGTTGTATCGATCGGGATACAACTCCAAGTGTCCGTTATCGTAGGACAGGCTATCGATAGATGTTTTCTTCCCTGCAGGGGTGCACCAACTTACCCACCATGCTCGATTAACTCCGGCCGGACACACTTTCCTGGGTCATGCCCGGCCTCGGCCAAACAATATGCCACAACCCGGCCAAGGCTTAACAGAGAGGCCAGCATGCCGGACTAAACCTATGCCCCCAAGGGTCATGGGCCATCTCCCCGGGAACTCCTGCACGTTGCGTGGGCGGCCGGTGAGCAGACCTAGCTACCTCCTTCAACAAGGCAGGAGCTTATGCAGTGCAACCCGACGCGCGCCGCTCAGTCGCTGACGTCTATTAAGCTTCGGCTGATGTATACGACGTAGAGCGTCCATACTATGCCCACGTGATGGTTAGTGCTATCAGGCCAGAGGCCCCTAGGATCAAATATCCAAATCGTAGTGGATTAGGAGCATGCGCTAATGAGCAGAAACTCACGATCGATGCGACCCCGTCGCCCCGTCTCGAGTACTTGCGGCAAGGGCTAAGAATGCCCGGCCACGCCTTGTAAGTATCTCGCGGGCACCTTCCAGGTCAACCCGCCTCCGCATCACTCGCTATTAAGCTCGCACGGGTACCCCTCAGGGCTGACCCGTCTTTAGTAACATGGCTCAGTGCAAAGTCATAGTAACCATAGTAACTGTGTGTCTAACACCAAGGGGAAAACCCGAGGAATCACCCCCGGTGAATACCACTCGATGTTGTCATCAAGGTGAACATAAGAGGATCCGCCCTCGAGGTTCATACTTGAGGGGTTGCACGACAGAGCGGTAACGGATGTGGTTAAGGAGGAAATCACGCTCGATGAACTCGACCGTATAGCGACACTATAGAGATCTCATCAGGAGTGATGTAAGAGGTTCCACCCTCGGCACTCGATGGTAACTCTGCAGAGTTGTACAACTAGGGGGGTGATGTGTGGTGTCGGGGCCTGGACGTCGATCACGTTGATCGAGTCATCGAACATAAAGCGAGGCAACTGGGACAAGGTGGGGTCACTGATGGATCTCTAATCAACCTATACTAAGCAGTTTAGGATAAGCAGGTAAGGTATAAAAGTAGGTAACAACAACAGGCTATGCATCAGAGTAGGATCATACAGAAAGCAGTAGCAGTTCTAATGCAAGCATGAGAGGGAAGGAAATGGATGATATCGAAATGCTCAAGGGAGGTTTGCTTGCCTTGTTGCTCTGGCAAGGAGGGGTCATCGTCGACGTAGTCGATCACAGGAGCAACATCGGTCTCGGGGTCTACCAGAGAGAAGAGGGGGAAGAAACAGTAAATATAAAGCAACATAGCACCACAAAGCATAACATGACAATAAGATGTGTCGGGTGTGACCTAACATATGGCTAAACGATAAAGGTGAAGGGGGAAAACAGTCGGGAATGTTTTCCCGGTTCCGGACCTGTGTGAGACAGATGACCGGAGGGGGAAAGTTCCATGTTCAGATAGTTAGAGGCATCTGACAGGTATGTGGGTAGTGTATTCGGGTTCGTCTCGTCGTTCCGAGCAACTTTCATATATATAGTTTTTCGATCCGAGCTACGGTTAATTTTCTATGAATTTTCAAAGTTATAAAAAAATATTCTGAAGGTACTCTTAATTCGAAAATAAAGATTAAAACGCTAGGTGCACCCAGATCTGTGTACATAGAAGTGTACCAGAGGATGACATGTGGGGTCAGTGAGCAGAGTTGACCCAGTCAATATTTGACTAGTCAACAGATGAACAGTGCAAGTGGGTCCCGTGTGTCATTGTCTTAGGTAAACCTAATTTATTTTAACACTTTATTTCTAACAGCAGGCCCCACATGTCACTGACTAGTTAGGGTTAAACTAACCCTAAAAATTAGTGCTAACTAATTTGTGAGGGGGGTGGCCCACGCGGAAGTGGCACCAGGCCACACATTCAGCCGCTCGGCCATGGTCGTGCACGCGCCAGCGGCCACGGCGCGGCCGGCCGGACGAGCGAGAGGCCGGTGGCCGGAGGCAACACGGAGGGGCGAGGTGGAGCAGGCGGCAGAGGCAGGTGGAGGGAAGGTGGCCGGCGGCGAGCGGGCATGGGGTGGGCGCGGCCACGCGTGGGAGCTGCGGCGGAGGCGGCGGCTGGTGGCGAGCGCGAGTGGAGGCGCAGGCAGGCGCTGTGGCCAGCGGTGTTTCCAGCAGCAGCGGAGCAAAGCAGCAGCAACGGGGCTACGTGGGGCAGTGCCGGGCGCACGAGCGGCTGCGGGTCAGCGGGCAGACGGCGACAGGGATTAGCGGCAGCGAGGCTCTGGCCGGCCGGCTCCAGCGACCGTTGGGGCGCGGGCGGGCGCGTCAGAGAGCCCGAGAGGTGGCGCTACAGATGGGGGAAAGTGTTAGGAGTGGAGGCGGCTCGTAGCGGCGCCCGGCGTCAGGGCCAGCAGCCGTCGGTCCTCGGGCGGCGCTGCTCGCGACGGAACGTGGCCCTGCAAGGCAAGGTCAACTAGGCGTGCGTTGAAGAGGGCAGTGGCGATTACAGGCGTGACCAAGGATACGTCGTGCGCGGGCACAGCATGGGGCAGTAGTATAGGCGGGCGAGGCCGCGGCGAGCACGCGCGCAGGATGACGTTCGGGTGCGGTGAGCAACGGCGTGGGAGCGAGGGGTTAAACAGGGCGGAGGGCGTGGTGCTTACAGCGGAGGTGGATGGCGCGTTCGGGGAGGACTGCCGATGCCGAATTCGGCGACGGGGGTTCGTCGTGGCCTAGGAAATCGACGACGAGGTAGAGGACAGGGAAGGGGCTTCGGGCTCCCACGGGCAACACCAGTCGATGGAGCGTTCGTCAACGGCGCCGATGGACTCGGTGGCGGGATGCAGTGAGGTCGGTGGCCGCGGGGTCGACGTGGCGACGGGGACTGTGGTGCTCGTGCGAGGCGAAAAGAGCAAGGGGAAGAGCAGGGGGTAGAACTGGGGGCTGCTAGGGTTTGAGAGGGGAACGAGGGGGGTTCCGAGGGAAATCTTATCTACCCCAAGGCGCGGCTGTAGCAAGGGGGATCGGGCACTCGCCATGGCATCCGGCCTTCTTCTGTAGCGGGAGGAGGAAGAAAAGTTGCAGCTGTTGGGCTGGGCTACACTATGTGCGCCTAGAGTCCAGACCAACAGTGCGCTCTATTACTTTCCCTTTTCTCTTTTTATTATTTTTTTGCTTTCCATTACAATTTTTCTTTTTATTTGATCTATTTTGCATTTTCTTTTAGTGTCAATTGAGTTTTGTTTGAACCAAATGTGGCACATAATACTAGGACGATATCTTGAGATGGAACAGAAAGTTTGGATTCAAAAGGAGTTGTCTAACCATTTTTAGAAATTGAAGAGGCCAATTGAATTGATGATGTAGCACTAAATTAATTCCTAGTGGGATTTTGGAAATTCAGAAGAGGCTGGCTCCAACATGAAAAAGTCAGGGGAATTTATAGGGCAATGTGAACATTTTTGTTTTACTGCTTAAAGAAATAAATATTTGACTTGCCTTTTAAATTTGAAAATGAGGTTGAAGTATTCTTAACTATTTTTCTTAGGGCATGATGATGATGACCTGGCATCATTAGTGTGGAGTTACTGTAGCATGATTCTCGGGGTGTTACAAGTCTCCTCTACTACAAGAAATCTCGTCCCGAGATTTAAGAGGGGGAGTAAAGAGTAAGTTCGGGAGAACTGACCCTTGTTGGGTTAATTATCTGGTGAACAATTCAAGGAGTGAGGCAGAAGTATCTCTCGAGTTGAAACTTAGTAAACATCGAGAGCAAAGTATGAAGGTATAATAGGAAGTCTCGAGTGAATGGACAAACGATTGATACCTGAACAGAGTGTGAGAAAGGGGTTCAGAGCATCAGGAATAGATCATCTCTCGGAAGGTGGCTTGTGACATGATACGAAGCCAAGCATGAGGAATAACCTTATAAACAGGGGGTACAGGAGAGTCAAGTTTCAATCCTATGGAACTGGGTTATGGGCCCACCATGTGGATTAAAAGTAGGAAGGGTGGTGACGGTGATCATGAAAGCAAGGCATGTCAGAGGATAGTCTGTTGGTTATGTCGGCAACAACATTGGTACCAAGGGCGAGGGACGAAGAGAACCATTTTCTTGCTCGTTGAACGAGGCGGACCAATAGGCAAAGTTCTCATCCATCGGTGGTTATCGGAATGTCATCAACAATAGTAATAGAGTCTTACTGACAGAGTTGTGCATTGAGGTGTTTACCTAAGCAGCAAAATATTACTGCTTGGATATTTAGGTTACAAGAAAGGTTGAACAAAACAATGGAAAGGAATGTGATTATACCCGAGTATCAAGAGTATATCTTTCCCATCCATGATGGGACAATAAGTAGATAACCAACTAGGTAAAGGGGCGAGGGAATTCATGAAGTTACCCGTACCACGGTGTTTGGATAAATGTCGGGGAAACTGAATCCACGAACACCTATGGGGCCGGCAGACCGGGCCCCTTTCGGTTCGGCGGGGGGCGAAGATCACACGAAGAGCAGATCGAGGCGAAGCACACGAGCAGTTTACCCAGCTTCGGAGCTCTCCGGAGAGATAACACTCCTACTGCTGCTTGTTTGATTATCTTGTGTTCTTGCTCCAGAGAGAGAGCGTAGTGTTTTTCTGGGTTACGAATGAGTCGAACCTCGCGAACCCCCTCTACGTTGCGCATGGGCCTCCTTTTATACGCTAAAGGTGTCACCGACAGGTGGCAAAGCAGAGAAGGGTACAAATGTAAAAAGTGAGGTGGTTGGTACAGTTACTTGTATAGTGCACCCTACCTAACCCTGACGGCAGGGGACAAGGGCATTAACTACCCGTCTGAGTCGCCCAAACAGTGCAGAAAAGGACCGTTAGGGGCGCCACCGTTTGCTACGATGGCGATCTTGTCAGCTTCGCATGCCACTGCGCACCGCTGGCTGCACAGCCTCCCGCCACGCGCGCCTGGAGAGGCCCCCAGAGCGACACGTTGGTGGATGCGCTGGAGCGTGGGCACAGAGTGGCCGCCTGCCGCGGCAAGCGCCTTGCCGCTGCTGTTATCTTGTCGGGTCCGGAAGCTTGCCGCTTACCGGGCCTCGAGGTACCTTGGTTGGTCTTCCCGGCAAGCTCCTCTTGCCAGGGCCTTGTTGCCTTGCCGGAGCGCGTGGCGCGTCGCGGCAAGTTCTTTGGAGTGCCTTGGTTGGCCTTCCCGGCAAGCTCCTCTTGCCGGGGCCTTGTCTCCTGAGCTTAAATACTTTGTTCTTGAATGGCTCCAAGGGAACCACGGAGGATCTTGGTGTTAGCCCGGCAAGCCTTGCCGCGGGGTGCTGCAACTGCCCGCGCACAAGTTCAGGGTACTAGGGTACCCCTATTCTAGTACACCGACAGGAGCCCCCGGGCCTGGGACAGACACGGTGCCGAGCGCTGTTGGGCAGGCCCAAGACAGGGCACGGGCACATGTGGACTGGGCCACGCCGAATCTCGCTCCGTATCCACCGCGCTCTCCCCTAACGGCACGCGTTGAATGCGGCATCGTGGGAGAGATCGTGGGTGGTTCTTTATTCGGAAGGGCGAAACGTCCGCCCCGTCCCTCTTTATAAGCAGAGGAAACAGGGGCAGTTCGTTCCCCCTCGCTGGTTGCTACTACTCCATCTTCACGAACCTCCGCCGCTCCCCCCCTTCTTCTCGAAGCCGAGAGAGCAGCGCTCCGCCCCCCATTGCCACCAGCATCACCAACGCCGTCGACCTCCCCACCACCTCCGCCATGGCTCCGAAAGCCGACAAGGGAAAGGGCGTGAAGTCGGCCGAGGCGCAGCGGCTCGCGGCGCTGCGGAAGGAGCGGGCGATCTTCTCCCCCCAGCTCGGCGTGAGGAGCTGAGGGAGTACTTCTACCTCTTTTGGGCGATGGAGACGCGGGCGCATCCGCGCACGAGGGTACTCCCGGCCGCTGCTTCGGACTGGCTCCAAACGGGTACCCATTCTTCGCGCTATTCTTCTATTGCGGGCTCTGCCCGCCCTTCTCGGAGTTCTTCTGCGATATCATGAACACCTACGGCTTCCGCCTCCTTGATTTCACCCCCAACGCCGTTCTGACCATGGCAGTTTTCGCACATTTGTGCGAAAACTTTGTCGGAGTCCACCCCAATGTTGCCCTTTTCCGCCACTTCTTCATACCTCGGGTAGAGAGAGGAGAGCCGCTTGCCGGAGGGATCGCCTGGATCTCGAGAGTCGGCAAGAAGGAGGCGTACTTGGAGGGTGAGCTCCGCAGCAAGTGGGAGGAGTGGAGAGCGGAGTGGTGCTGGATCGTCGAGGAGAATCCGCAGCCCTTCACCGCCGTGCGCCAAGCTCCAATAGTGCGCGGCAATGACTGGAGCAACGTGGCCCCGGAAGACGAGAGGCTGAAGATCGCCATTACTAGGATCCTTCGCCTCAGGCTTGCCGGGCTCACTGTAGGTGCTGTAGGCGCAGATTTCCTCCGCCGCCGCATCGCCCCCCTGCAGGAGAGGGGGAGGCCCGCCTGGGAATTCAAGAACTCGGCGGACATCATGAGGCTGCGGCCGGGCCTCAACTACAACTTCACCGTCATGGAGCTGGATGCAATGCTCCTGGAGTTGTTCAAACGCGACCCCAGCACCCATTCACGCTGGCGAGGGGCGTCGTTCCATTGTGCAATAATTCTTCGCTTGACCGGATCCGCGCCATGATGCCGTTGTGCGATTCACACGGAATCGTTCCAACTTGGCAAGAGCCTGCGGATGACGTCGTGCAAGCGTTCTTCGACAACTTGGAAGAAGTGCCGGTCCGCGCTGACGAGCAGAAGAGCCTCACCCGTGACACCACCGACGAGGAGCTGCAGCGCATCGCCACTAGGGCGGAAGAGGTTGCGGCCGCAGCTGCCGCGGGCGTGTTCGGGTTCACTGTGGAGGAGGCGGAGGCGGCAGAGGCGGCAAACCTCGCCGAGCGCGCGGAGTTCATTGGCGAGGAAGAGCCTGCCGGCTCTGAAGCTGAGCCGAGCGAGGCCGGCGAGGAAGAGCCCGAGCCTTCAGAAAGCTTGCCGCAGGCGGAGCCCCCGGCCCCGCCAAAAAGGCGTCTTCGCAGGGCCGCGGACATAGCGGGGCGGCAGCCGGGTCAACAGCCGCCGAGCCGTGCGACACGCTCTACCGCGGCGAGCAATGTTGCCGCGGGAGCGCCTCACGCAGCAGCGGCAACTGGAGCGGGATCTTCCCGGGCCACCGCCACCGCCCCCGCCAAGCGGGCAAGGGATCCTACTCCTCCGCCTCGCCGCACCGGAGGGGGCCGGACTTCGATCTTTCCGCGCTCAGCTCCGACGAGGAGGAAGAAGAGTAAGTTTCTTTGGTGCTCTTGTAGTTCTTCAATCTTGCTGTTTATATCTTGTATCTGACTTGCTTCAATCTGGACTCCTTTCTTTTCAGGACGCTGGCCCAGAGAGCGGCGAAGAGGGCCAAGGCCGCGGTGATTGTCATCGAAGATGACCCCACCGTGTCAGCAGGGGGTGGGTCCGAGACCACCTTGACGGACCCGGCAACCACTCCTCAAAGCAGCCCCCAGCGCAGCCCCCAGCGTAAGTTCATAGTTAGCTTTCCGTTGTCAGGAGCACATGAGTGCTTTTTCCTTTGTTGATATCTTGCTTGTTGATTCGTGTAGGAGCAGAGCAGCCATATCAGGAGCGCCCGGAAGCTGGTCCCGAAGTGCCATCTGCTTCGACTACGCCGCCAAGGGAGGAGTTCCCGGTAAGGGAGCGCTCTCCGGCAAGGGGCAGCACCGTCGATCCTGCGGCAGCCGAGACCGCAACTGCAGGTCTTGGCACAGGTAATTCACTTGTCCAAAAACTTTCCCTTGGGTTCTTCTCCTTCTGATTTTCTTCTCTTGGATTTTTGATTGATTTTTCTCCCTTCTTCGTTCTTCAGACCCATCTGCTGCTGAGCCAATGGAGACAGAGGGCGCCGGCGAGGAAGGGGCCGGTGCTGATGAGACCGCCGGCGAGGAGGCCGCCAAGGCTGCCGCCGCAGAAGCTGGCGAGGGGTCGGGCGATTGCACTGACGACCCTGAGGCCGCAGGAGCGCCAGGCGCTGCGCCGACCGCCGATCCCTCTGCTGCTTCTATGGAGCCGGGCTCCGAGGAGCCCCAGCCCGGCGCCTACTTGAAGGCCGGTGACGATATCTTCATCAAGCTACCCTGGGCGTCGAGCTCCAGGGCGCCGGTCAAGGGGGAAACTTTCGATGAGGAGGTGCTCGCCTCTGCTGGACTGTCGTTGGTCGACGCGCCCAGCAGCAGCAATGGCGAGCCTGAGGAGGAGCAGCTGCTGCGGAAGCTGCTGTCACTCTACCGCGCACGGCAAGCCAAGCTGGCTTCCCGGGAAGCGCTTGTCGCGAAGGCGGGAGTTGACAAGGAGAAGCGTGCGGAGGAGCTCCGGGGCCACAATCAAGAAGCTCTCCGGTCCCTGGCACAGGAGCGGGAGCGACTCGACGAGGAGCGCACGGCCTTCCTTCTCGAGAAGGCCGAAGCTGAGGAGGAACAAAGGCTGGCCGCCGAGAAGCAGTCCGCGCGAGAAGGAGAATTGGTGCAGCGGAAGGCCAACCTCGACAACTACGAGGAGGAGCTCGCCGAGCACGAGCAAGCACTTGGCGGGGCGCTCAAGGAGGCAAAGGACGCTGCCGCAATCGCAGAGGCTGCCAAGAAAGAGCTGGAGGAGAAGGTGGCGCAACTGGAGGCCAACATCGGGAAGAGCGGCGAGGAGCTTGCCGCGCTCAAGCGTGAGCATGAGAAGGATGCTGCCGCCCATGGTGAGCTGCAAGTTCTTCTTGCTGAGAGGGGCAAGGAGCTCAGCGCCGCCAAGGATTCCAATGCAGACCTGGAGTTGAAGCTGGCCACACTGACACAGACGCTGGACGCCGCCAAGGAGCGGGAGAAGACCTTGTCGGAGAAGGTCAAGGCTGACAAGGCGCTGTTGGAGAGCATCGCAGTTACCCAGAACTCATTCAAAGATACTGTGGAGCACTGGACCGAGGGTCTGGTGAATATTGCCGCAGTCATCGACGAGGAGCTGGCGCAGCTGGGGATGGAGGACTTTGGGTATCCCTCCGACGAGAATCTCCAACCTAGCGCCAAGCTCAGCCTGTTCTTCAAGGGCGTGGCGACGACACTCCAGCGGCCCCGGGAGAGGATCCCAAAGCAGCTGGCCGACGAGTCGCGCAAAATCTGCGCCAGGGTTCTCCAGAAGGTGCTGATGAAGGTGGCCTTCCGCAATCCAGGCCTCAGCTTCATCAACGTCCTCAAGTCCTTGCCGCCAGACGCCGATCGGGACGCACTCAAGGCCCTTGTCGCACCCATTGTGGACAAGGTGAGTGAGATCAAGAGGGTTGAGGGCGATCATGTAGACTAGGCCGCTCATTTCTTCTTTTCCCTTGTCGCTGCTAATCATGTTATGAAAACTGTCTGTTAGAGCTGCGACAAGTTATCTTGTAATATAACTTTATTTCTGTTATCAATTGCTATGTTATTTCCTCTACTAGATTCTTTCCTTTGTATGTTTTTACCCTACGCTTCTAGGGAAGTTGTCGGCGCAGGCACCCGAGCCGCGAGCGCTGAGTGCAGAACGTCAGCAGCCTGCTGGCGGCGCTGCTTCCGACAAAAAACCTTGTCGCGACTAGATGCAACACACTTAAGTTGTTGAGCAGACTCGAAACATAGTAAGGGCGCAACTAGCCACGAGTTGGTTCCTCCGCGCACAGGTTTTCCATACAAAGCAGGGTCGTTCGAGGAAGATAACTCAAAAATTTAAAAATTGATTGCTCAAACTTTGGCAACTTAGCTTTTCTGTCGTTTGCTTCCCGGCAAGGCAAAACTTTGCTTGAACGACGCCTGGTCCATACCACAATCTTCTCCTTCCCCCCCCCCGGCAAACTTGTGTGCGATGGAACCTTCTTTTCCTTTGTTGAATAGAAGAAAGAAGAGAAAATAATGATATGGAGCCCTTCGGCTCATTATTGCTTACCGGATGTAGGTGCTGCACAAAGTGTCAGATAACGCATGCAAGAAAGAAACTAATGCATGGAATGGATAAGTTGTGCGGAGCACATGGGGTTCTATTTATGCACGGGATCTGCGCCCGGCTTTGTACAAAGGATTACATGCAACAGCGGCAAGACTTGTATAAAAGGTGGTTGCCAGAACGGGTTCTGGCAACCGCGCCCTACGGGAAAAACTTACGAAGATTTTCTATGTTCCAAGAGTTGCTCACCGGAATGCCATCTTCGGTCTCAAGGCGGATAGCGCCGGGCCTTTTGACTCGTTTCACCCGATAAGGGCCTTCCCACTTCGGCGTCAACTTGTTGGAATTCTTGGCGGACTGAACGCGCCGAAGAACAAGGTCGCCTTCCTCGAAGCTTCTGGCCTTAACTTTGCGGCTACGGTAGCAGTGCAAAGCTTGCTGGTATCGAGCAGCTCATAGAGCAGCCTGAAGATGATCTTCCTCAAGGAGCAGTGCGTCGTCTTGTCGCAGCTGTTCTCGCTCAAGCTCATCGTAAGCGAGCACTCGAGGCGATCCGTATACGAGTTCCGTGGGGAGAACTGCCTCTGCTCCATAGACTAGAGCGAAAGGCGTCTGGCCAGTGGCTCGATTTGGCATCATTCTGATCGACCAAAGAACCACCGCCAGCTCCAGCCTATCGAAAGTTCTGGTCTTGAGCCCACGCAGCACTTTAGCATTTGCCCTCTCTGCTTGACCGTTGCTTCTCGGATGAGCAACAGAAGCGAAGCAGACCTTGGCACCAAGGTCTTGGACGTACTGCATGAAGGTGCGGCTCGTGAATTGCGTGCCGTTGTCGGTGATGATCCTGTTAGGGATCCTGAAACGGCAAACAATTGACCTGAAGAACTTGACTGCTGACAGTGCTGTCACCTTCCTCACTGGCTGCACTTCCGGCCACTTTGTGAACTTGTCGATTGCGACGTACAAGTACTCAAAGCCCCCGACAGCTCGGGGGAAAGGGCCGAGGATATCGAGCCCCCAGACCGAATATGGCTAGGATAAAGGGATCGTCTGGAGAGCTTGAGCTGGCTGGTGTATCTTTTTGGAGTGGAACTGGCACGCTTCACACTTGGTTACTTGTGCAGTTGCATCCTGGAGGGCTATCGGCCAAAAGAAACCTTGCCGGAAAGCTTTGCCGGCAAGTGCTCTTGCGCCAATGTGGTGGCCACATATGCCTCCATGTATCTCTGCCAACAGCTTTTGTCCATCTTCCCGGGAAATACACTTCAATTTCTCACCGTTGAGTCTTCTTCTGTACAGTATGCTATCGACAAACTGGTACATACTTGACTGCCGGGCTACTTTTTCCGCTTCTTCTTGCTCTTCGGGAAGTTCTCCTGTCTGAAGGAAATGGACAATCTGCTGTGCCCATGTTGGAGCTTGTGGCTCGACAACAAGGACTAAAGGCACATCTGCTGCTGCGGGAACATCCGCTTCTACGACAAGGACTTGCGGCCCTGCCGGAGCTTGATGTTCCCCGGCAAGCTTGCCAGAGCAAAACTTGTCGGGAGCGTCTGCTTCAACGGAACAAACCATAAGGCTTGCCGGAGCAGACTGCCCCTCAGCATCCTTGGTGTTGATCTTGGGGACTTTCTTCGCGGCGGCTTCGGGGAGCTCTGCCAGAAAGTAGTCACCAGAAACCAACTTCCTCTTCTTGCTTTGTCCAGTTGATGGTGTTACGGATGGTTGAGTCAACTTGAGCACAAAGATCCCTGGTTCCACAGGTAACTTTAGTGCGGCGCACTTTGATAGGCCATCAGCAATGTCATTCTGAGCTCTTGGGATATGCTCCATCTGTAGGCCGTCAAAGTGCTCTTCTAGCTTCCTCACTTCATCGACATATGCTTCCATCAATGGACTCTGGTAGTTCTTGTTCACTTGGCGGACGACAAGCTGTGAGTCACCCCTGACAATGAGCTTCTTGATCCCAAGGTCTGCTGCGATTCTGAGACCGGCAAGCAATCCTTCATACTCTGCAGTATTGTTGGTTGCTTGCTCCTTGGGAAAGTGCATCTGGACTACGTACTTGAGGTGCTCTCCGGTGGGCGCGACAAGCAGCACGCCCGCACCGGCGCCTTGCAGCGAGAAGGCACCATCAAAGTACATCAGCCATTCTTTGCTTGCCTCCTTGATGGGGATGCTCGTCTCTGGAATTTCTTCATCTGGTGTTGGCGTCCATTCTGCTATGAACTCTGCCAATGCTCTACTTTGGATAGTTGAAGTGCTCTCAAACTTGAGGCCAAAGCTTGACAGTTCCAGCGCCCACTCGACAATCCTGCTTGTTGCTTCTGGATTTTGCAGTATCCTCTTCAGCAGAAAGCGAGTGACGACTGTGATCTCATGTGCTTGGAAGTAATGGCGCAGCTTCCTCGAGGACATGAGGAGGCCGAAAAGCAACTTCTGCACACCAGAGTACCTTGATCTAGCCCCCTGTAGAAGGGAACTGACAAAGTAAACTGGACACTGCACCATTCTCTTCTGCATCTTATCATGCTCCTGCGCCGATCCATCTCTGTCGGGACCAGAGCTTGTCGGCGAAGCCCCCTGCTTATCGCTGGATGCATCTGCCGCGGTTGCTGGCTCATCATCTGCCTTCCTCTCCGCCACTAACGCAGCACTAACCACTTGATTGGTTGCCGCTATATACAGCAGCAACTTCTCTTGCGGCTTAGGTGTGACAAGTGTTGGAGTGGAGGACAGGTATCTCTTCAAGTCCTGCAGCGCAGCCTCCGCCTCCGGAGTCCATTTTATTGGACCTGCCTTTTTCAAAATTTTGAAAAATGGCAGGGCGCGCTCAGCAGATCTAGAGATAAACCTGCTGAGAGCAGCCACGTAACCGGCAAGCCTTCGTACATCCTTGACGCGCTTTGATGCTTCGATCTACTCAATGGCGAGCTCTTGCCGGACTTGGTCTTCTTCTTCCCCCCGGGAGCTCCACCGGCAAGTGTAAGAAGGCAATGACAGCTCCACCTGAGACCAAGAAGGTGTCCGCCAAGGAGGACGGCACTGGTGGTACCTTCACCATCAGCGCCACTCTTGACCCCAAATAGGAAAGCGCGCTCGTTGCTTTCCTGCGGGCGAATGTCGACGTGTTTGCGTGGCAACCGTCTGATATCCCCGGTGTTCCCAGGAAAGTAATTGAGCACTAGCTTGCCGTCTGTCCTCATGCGCGGCCCGTCAAGCAGAAAGTCAGGAAATAGGCACTGGAGCGCCAAGAATTCATCGCAGAAGAAATCAAGAAGTTGGAAGCAGCAGGCCTTGTCAGAGGAGTGCTCCATCCCACATGGTTGGCCAATCCTGTTGTCGTGCGCAAGGCTAATGGGAAATGGAGGCTTTGTATTGATTTCACTGATGTTAATAAAGCAAAACATGTAGGCTTCCACATTTCTGTGCATCTGCGGCTCAAAAGCGTGGTGGACTACCCTTGCAAATGTTGAACCAGCATTCTTCAAACCGAAAGGCATCCGTACGAAGCAGTACGTGCCACACGGGGTGATAAATGCGGTTTTCTCTTCATCTTCTTCTGCCATGAAGATCTGATGGTATCCTGAGTATGCATCATGAAATGAAAGCAATTCACATCCGGCTGTGGAGTCAACAATCTGGTCAATGCGCGAGAAGGCCAGAAGCTTCGAGGAAGGCGACCTTATTCTTCGGCGCGTTCAGTCCGCCAAGAATTCCAACAAGTTGACGCCAAAGTGGGAAGGCCCTTATCGGGTGAAACGAGTCACAAGGCCCGGCGCTGTCCGCCTTGAGACCGAAGATGGCATTCCAGTGAGCAACTCCTAGAACATAGAACATCTTCGTAAGTTTTTCCCGTAGGGCGCGGTTGCCAGAACCCGTTCCGGCAACCACGTTTTGTACAAGTCTTGCCACTATTGCATGTAATCCTTTGTACAAAGCCGGGCGCAGATCCCGTGCATAAATAGAACCCCATGTGCTCCGCACAACTTATCCATTTCATGCATTAGTTTCTTTCTTGCATGCGTTATCTGACACTTTGTACAGCACCTACATCCGGTAAGCAATAATGAGCCGAAGGGCTCCATATCATTATTTTCTCTTCTTTCTTCTTTTCAACAAAGGAAAAGAAGGTTCCATCGCACACAAGTTTGCCGGGGGGGAGGAGAAGATTGTGGTATGGACCAGGTGTCGTTCAAGCAAAGTTTTGCCTTGCCGGGATGCAAACGACAGAAAAGCTAAGTTGCCAAAGTTTGAGCAATCAATTTTTAAATTTTTGAGTTATCTTCCTCGAACGACCCTGCTTTGTATGGAAAACCTGTGCGCGGAGGAACCAACTCGTGGCTAGTTGCGCCCTTACTTTGTTTCGAGTCCGCTCAACAACTTAAGTGTGCTGCATCTTGTCGCGACAAGGTTTCTTGTCGGAAGCAGCGCCGCCAGCAGGCTGCTGACGATCTGCACTCAGCGCTCGCGGCTCAGGTGCCTGCGCCGACAAGTTCCCTAGAAGCGTAGGGTAAAAACATACAAAGGAAAGAATCTAGTAGAGGAAATAACATAGCAATTGATAACAGAAATAAAGTTATATTACAAGATAACTTGTCGCAGCTCTAACAGACTGTTTTCATAACATGATTAGCAGCGACAAGGGAAAAGAAGAAATGGGCGGCCTAGTCTACGCGATCGCCCTCAACCCTCTTGATCTCGCTCACCTTGTCCACAATGGGTGCGACAAGGGCCTTGAGTGCGTCCCGATCGGTGTCTGGCGGCAAGGACTTGAGGACGTAGGTGAAGCTGAGGCCTAGATTGCGGAAGGCCACCTTCATCAGCACCTTCTGGAGAACCCCGGCGCAGATTTTGCGCGACTCGTCGGCCAGCTGCTTTGGGATCCTCTCTCGGAGCCGCTGGAGTGCCGTCGCCACGCCCTTGAAGAACAGGCTGAGCTTGGCGCTGGGTTGGAGATTCTCGTCGGAGGGATACCCAAAGTCCTCCATCCCCAGCTGCGCCAGCTCCTCGTCGATGACTGCAGCAATATTCACCAGACCCTCGGTCCAGTGCTCCACAGTATCTCTGAATGAGTTCTGGGTAACTCCGATGCTCTCCAGCAGCGCCTTGTCAGCCTTGACCTTCTCCGACAAGGTCTTCTCCCGCTCCTTGGCGGCGTCCAGCGTCTGCGTCAGCGTGGCCAGCTTCAACTCCAGGTCTGCATTGGAATCCTTGGCGGCGCTGAGCTCCTTGCCCCTCTCAGCGAGAAGACCTTGCAGCTCACCGTGGGCGGCAGCATCCTTCTCACGCTCATGCTTGAGCGCGGCAAGCTCCTCGCCGCTCTTCCCGATGTTGGCCTCCAGCTGCGCCACCTTCTCCTCCAGCTCTTTCTTGGCAGCCTCTGCGATTGCGGCAGCGTCCTTTGCCTCCTCGAGCGCCCCGCCAAGTGCTTGCTCGCGCTCGGCGAGCTCCTCCTCGTAGCTGTCGAGGTTGTCCTTCCGCTGCACCAATTCGCCTTCTCGGCGGCCAGCCTTTGTTCCTCCTCAGCTTCGGCCTTCTCGAGAAGGAAGGCCGTGCGCTCCTCGTCGAGTCGCTCCCGCTCCTGTGCCAGGGACCGGAGAGCTTCTTGATTGTGGCCCCGGAGCTCCTCCGTGCGCTTCTCCATGTCAACTCCCGCCTTCGCGACAAGCGCTTCCCGGGAAGCCAGCTTGGCTTGCCGTGCGCGGTAGAGTGACAGCAGCTTCCACAGCAGCTCCTCCTCCTTAGGCTCGCCACTGCTGCTGCTGGGCGCGTCGACCAACGACAGTCCAGCAGAGGCGAGCACCTCCTCATCGAAAGTTTCCCCCTCGACCGGCGCCCTGGAGCTCGACGCCCAGGGTAGCTTGATGAAGATATCGTCACCGGCCTTCAAGTAGGCGCCGGGCTAGGGCTCCTCGGAGCCCGGCTCCGCAGAAGCGACAGTGGGATCGACGGTCGGCGTAGCGCCTGGCGCTCCTGCGGCCTCAGGGTCGTCAGTGCGATCGCCCGACCCCTCGCCAGCTTCTGCGGCGGTAGCCTTGGCGGCCTCCTCGCCGGCGGTCTCATCAGCACCGGCCCCTTCCTCGCCGGCACCCTCTGTCTCCATTGGCTCAGAAGTAGATGGGTCTGAAGAACGAAGAAGGGAGAAAAATCAATCAAAAATCCAAGAGAAGAAAATCAGAAGGAGAAGAACCCAAGGGAAAGTTTTTGGACAAGTGAATTACCTGTGCCAAGACCTGCAGTTGAGGTCTCGGCCGCCGCAGGATCGACGATGCTGCCCCTTGCCGGGGAGCGCTCCCTTACCGGGAACTCCTCCCTTGGCGGCGTAGTCGAAGCAGATGGCACTTCGGGACCAGCTTCCGGGCGCTCCTGATATGGCTGCTCTGCTCCTACACGAATCAACAAGCAAGATATCAACAAAGGAAAAAGCACTCATGCGCGCCTGACAGCGGAAAGCTAACTATGAACTTACGCTGGGGGCTGCGCTGGGGGCTGCTTTTAGGAGTGGTTGCCGGGTCCGTCAAGGTGGTCTCGGACCCACCCCCTGCTGACACGGTGGGGTCATCTTCGATGACAATCACCCCGGCCTTGGCCCTCTTCGCCGCTCTCTGGGCCAGCGTCCTGAAAAGAAAGGTGTCCAGATTGAAGCAAGTCAGATACAAGATAAAAGCAGCAAGATTGAAGAACTACAAGAGCACCAAAGAAACTTACTCTTCTACCTCCTCGTCGGAGCTGAGCGCGGAAAGATCGAAGTCCGGCCCCCCTCCGGTGCGGCGAGGCGGAGGAGTAGGATCCCTTGCCCGCTTGGCGGGGGCGGTGGCGGTGGCCCGGGAAGATCCCGCTCCAGTTGCCTCTACTGCGTGAGGCGCTCCCGCGGCAACATTGCTCGCCGCGGTAGAGCGTGTCGCACGGCTCGGCGGCTGTTGACCCAGCTGCCGCCCCGCTACGTCTGCGGCCCTGCGAAGATGCCTTCTTGGTGGGGCCGGGGGCTCCGCCTGCGGCAAGCTTTCTGAAGGCTCGGGCTCTTCCTCGCCGGCCTCGCTCGGCTCAGCTTCAGAGCCGGCAGGCTCTTCCTCGCCAATGAACTGCTCGCGCTCAACGAGGTTTGCCGCTTCTGCCGCCTCCGCCTCCTCCACAGTGAACCCGAACACGCGCGTGGCAGCTGCGGCCGCAACCTCTTCCGCCCTAGTGGCGATGCGCTGCAGCTCCTCGTCGGTGGTGTCACGGGTGAGGCTCTTCTACTCGTCGACGCGGACCGGCACTTCTTCCAAGTTGTCGAAGAACGCTTGCACGACGTCATCCGCAGGCTCTTGCCAAGTTGCAACGATTCCGTGTGAATCGCACAACAGCATCATGGCGAGGATCCGGTCAAGCGAAGAGTTATTGCACAATGGAACGACACCCCTCGCCAGCGTGAATGGGTGCTGGGGATCGCGTTTGAACAACTCCAGGAGCATTGCATCTAGCTCCATGACGGTGAAGTTGTAGTTGAGGCCCGGCCGCAGCCTCATGATGTCCGCTGAGTTCTTGAATTCCCAGGCGGGCCTCCCCCTCTCCTACAGGGGGGCGATGCGGCGGCGGAGGAAATCTGCGCCTACAGCGCCTACAGTGAGCCCGGCAAGCCTGAGGCGAAGGATCCTAGTAATGGCGGTGTTCAGCCTCTCGTCTTCCGGGGCCACGTTGCTCCAGTCATTGCCATGCACGGCGGTGAAGGGCTGCGGATTCTCCTCGACAATCCAGCACCACTCCACCCTCCACTCCTCCCACTTGCTGCGGAGCTCACCCTCCAAGTACGCCTCCTTCTTGCCGACTCTCGAGATCCAGGCGATCCCTCCGGCAAGCGGCTCTCCTCTCTCTACCCGAGGTATGAAGAAGTGGCGGAAAAGGGCAACATTGGGGTGGACTCCGACAAAGTTTTCGCACAAATGTGCGAAAACTGCCATGGTCAGAACGGCGTTAGGGGTGAAATCAAGGAGGCGGAAGCCATAGGTGTTCATGATATCGCAGAAGAACTCCGAGAAGGGCGGGCAGAGCCCGCAATAGAAGAACAGCGCGAAGAATGGGTACCCGTTTGGAGCCAGTCCCGAAGCAGCGGCCGGGAGTACCCTCGTGCGTGGATGCGCCCGCGTCTCCGTCGCCCAAAATAGGTAGAAGTACTCCCTCAGCTCCTTCACGCCGAGCTGGGGGGAGAAGATCGCCCGCTCCTTCCGCAGCGCCGCGAGCCGCTGCGCCTCGGCCGACTTCACGCCCTTTCCCTTGTCGGCTTTCGGAGCCATGGCGGAGGTGGTGGGGGAGGTCGACGGTGTTGGTGATGCTGGTGGCAATGGGGGGCGGAGCACTGCTCTCTCGGCTTCGAGAAGAAGGGGGGGAGCAGCGGAGGTTCGTGAAGATGGAGTAGTAGCAACCAGCGAGGGGGAACGAACTGCCCCTGTTTCCTCTGCTTATAAAGAGGGACGGGGCAGACGTTTCGCCCTTCTGAATAAATAACCACCCATGATCTCTCCCACGATGCCGCATTCAACGCGTGCCATTAGGGGAGAGCGCGGTGGATACGGAGCGAGATTCGGCGTGGCCCAGTCCACATGTGCCCGTGCCCTGTCTTGGGCCTGGCCCAACAGCGCTCGGCGCTGGGCCAAAGATGTCGGGGAAACTGAATCCAGGAACACCTATGGGGCCGGCGGACCGGGCCCCTTTCGGTTCGGCGGGGGGCAGAGATCACACGAAGAGCAGATCGAGGCGAAGCACACGAGCAGTTTACCCAGCTTCGGAGCTCTCCGGAGAGATAACACTGCTGTTGACCCGGCTGCCGCCCCGCTACGTCCGCGGCCCTGCGAAGACGCCTTCTTGGCGGGGCCGGGGGCTTCTCCTGCGGCAAGCTTTCTGAAGGCTCGGGCTCTTCCTCGCCGGCCTCGCTCGGCTCAGCTTCAGAGCCGGCAGGCTCTTCCTCGCCAATGAACTCCGCGCGCTCGGAGAGGTTTGCCGCTTTTGCCGCCTCCGCCTCCTCCACAGTGAACCCGAACACGCCCGCGGCAGCTGTGGCCGCAACCTCTTCCGCCCTAGTTGTGATGCGCTGCGGCTCCTCGTCAGTGGTGTCACGGGTAAGGCTCTTCTGCTCGTTGGCGCAGACCGGCACTTCTTCCAAGTTGTCGACGAACGCTTGCACGACGTCATCCGCAGGCTCTTGCCAAGTTGGAACGATTCCGTGTGAATCGCACAACGGCATCATGGCGCGGATCTGGTCAAGTGAAGAGTTATTGCACAATGGAACGACGCCCCTCGCTAGCATGAATGGGTGCTGGGGATCGCGTTTGAACAACTCCAGGAGCATTGCATCCAGCTCCATGACGGTGAAGTTGTAGTTGAGGCCCGGCCGCAGCCTCATGATGTCCGCCGAGTTCTTGAATTCCCAGGCGGGCCTCCCCCTCTCCTACAGGGGGGCGATGCGGCGGCGGAGGAAATCTGCGCCTACAGCGCCTACAGTGAGCCCGGCAAGCCTGAGGCAAAGGATCCTAGTAATGGCGATCTTCAACCTCTCGTCTTCCGGGGCCACGTTGCTCCAGTCATTGCCGCGCACTATTGGAGCTTGGCGCACGGCGGTGAAGGGCTGCGGATTCTCCTCGACGATCCAGCACCACTCCGCCCTCCACTCCTCCCACTTGCTGTGGAGCTCACCCTCCAAGTACGCCTCCTTCTTGCCGACTCTCTAGATCCAGGCGATCCCTCCGGCAAGCGGCTCTCCTCTCTCTACCCGAGGTATGAAGAAGTGGCGAAAAAGGGCAACATTGGGGTGGACTCCGACAAAGTTTTCGCACAAATGTGCGAAAACTGCCATGGTCAGAACGGTGATGGGGGTGAAATCAAGGAGGCGGAAGCCGTAGGTGTTCATGATATCGCAGAAGAACTCCGAGAAGGGCGGGCAGAGCCCACAATAGAAGAACAGCGCGAAGAATGGGTACCCGTTTGGAGCCAGTTCCGAAGCAGCGGCCGGGAGTACCCTCGTGCGCGGATGCGCCCGCGTCTCCGTCGCCCAAAAGAGGTAGAAGTACTCCCTCAGCTCCTTCACACCGAGCTGGGGGGAGAAGATCGCCCGCTCCTTCCGCAGCGCCCCGAGCCGCTGCGCCTCGGCCGACTTCACGCCCTTTCCCTTGTCGGCTTTCGGAGCCATGGCGGAGGTGGTGGGGGAGGTCGACGGCGTTGGTGATGCTGGTGGCAATGGGGGCGGCGCGCTGCTCTCTCGGCTTCGAGAAGAAGGGGGGGGAGCGGCGGAGGTTCGTGAAGATGGAGTAGTAGCAACCAGCGAGGGGGAACGAACTGCCCCTGTTTCCTCTGCTTATAAAGAGGGACGGGACGGACGTTTCGCCCTTCCGAATAAAGAACCACCCACGATCTCTCCCACGATGCCGCATTCAACGCGTGCCGTTAGGGGAGAGCGCGGTGGATACGGAGCGAGATTCGGCGTGGCCCAGTCCACATGTGCCCGTGCCCTGTCTTGGGCCTGGCCCAACAGCGCTCGGCACCGTGTCTGGCCCAGGCCCGGGGGCTCCTGTCGGTGTACTAGAATAGGGGTACCCTAGTACCCCGAACTTGTGCACGGGCAGTTGCAGCACCCCGCGGCAAGGCTTGCCGGGCTAACACCAAGATCCTCCGTGGTTCCCTTGGAGCCATTCAAGAACAAAGTATTTAAGCTCAGGAGACAAGGCCCCGGCAAGAGGAGCTTGCCGGGAAGGCCAACCAAGGCACTCCAAGGAACTTGCCGCGACGCGCCACGCGCTCCGGCAAGGCAACAAGGCCCCGGCAAGAGGAGCTTGCCGGGAAGACCAACCAAGGTACCTCGAGGCCCGGTAAGCGGCAAGCTTCCGGACCCGACAAGATAACAGCAGCAGCAAGGCGCTTGCCGCGGCAGGCGGCCACTCTGTGCCCACGCTCCAGCGCATCCACCAACGTGTCGCTCTGGGGGCCTCTCCAGGCACGCGTGGCGGGAGGCTGTGCAGCCAGCGGTGCGCAGTGGCATGCGAAGCTGACAAGATCGCCATCGTAGCGAACGGTGGCGCCCCTAACGGTCCTTTTCTGCACTGTTTGGGCGACTGAGACGGGTAGTTAATGCCCTTGTCCCCTGCCGTCAGGGTTAGGTAGGGTGCACTGTACAAGTAACTGTACCAACCACCTCACTTTTTACATTTGTACCCTTCTCTGCATTGCCACCTGTCGGTGACCCCTTTAGCGTATAAAAGGAGGCCCATGCGCAACCAACATCAGCAAGTGCGGAAGAAACTGTATCGAGGAGCTGCCGGTGGTTCTTTTGTCGATCAGAACGATGCCAAATCGAGCCACTGGCCAGACGCCTTTCGCTCTAGTCTATGGAGCGGAGGCAGTTCTCCCCACGGAACTTGTATACGGATCGCCTCGAGTGCTCGCTTATGATGAGCTTGAGCAAGAACAGCTGCGACAAGACGACGCGCTGCTCCTTGAGGAATGACTCGACAGGTGGCAACGCAGAGAACGGTACAAATGTAAAAAGTGAGGTGGTTGGTACAGTTACTTGTACAGTGCACCCTACCTAACCCTGACGGCAGGGGACAAGGGCATTAACTACCCGTCTGAGTCGCCCAAACAGTGCAGAAAAGGACCGTTAGGGGTGCCACCATTCGCCACGATGGCGATCTTGTCAGCTTCGCATGCCACTACGCACCGCTGGCTGCACAGCCTCCCGCCACGCGCGCCTGGAGAGGCCCCCAGAGCGACACATTGGTGGATGCGCTGGAGCGTGGGCACAGAGTGGCCGCCTGTCGCGGCAAGCGCCTTGCCGCTGCTGTTATCTTGTCGGGTCCGGAAGCTTGCCGCTCACCGGGCCTCGAGGTACCTTGGTTGGTCTTCCCGGCAAGCTCCTCTTGCCGGGGCCTTGTCACCTTGCCGGAGCGCGTGGCGCGTCGCGGCAAGTTCCTTGGAGTGCCTTGGTTGGCCTTCCCGGCAAGCTCCTCTTGCCGGGGCCTTTTCTCCTGAGCTTAAATACTTTGTTCTTGAATGGCTCCAAGGGAACCACGGAGGATCTTGGTGTTAGCCCGGCAAGCCTTGCCGCGGGGTGCTGCAACTGCCCGTGCACAAGTTCGGGGTACTAGGGTACCCCTATTCTAGTACACTGACAATAAATGATCAAGAAACATTTAGCATTATGCTTCCAATGTTCTTGTTGATGTTTGAGTACCACAGTCATGCTTCGAGATAGCATTGACATGGTCATCAGGTAAAGGTCGGACCTTGGATTCACAACGGATCCATCAGGAATTTCTACAACATCTCATGAAATTTTTATCAAGAAATAGATGAGGATGTGGCCAATGGGTTCAGCTGCAATCCATTGACATGTCAAAAGGATGTAATTCCAAAATTATATGAACAAGTTTGTGTTCGGGAAAAGGCACGAATGTTGTCGATGATAACATAAATCATCAAGGGGAAGAATTGTATTTCCCATCATGAATTTGATTGATATCCTGGAAAAGCTCAGAATGTTGATGATGATCACGACACATTTGTCGAGAGATTTCATGAAGATGTAATCGATCGGCGATGACATCCAATCAAAGGAATGATGAATGGAAAGGTTATTGGAACGATGGGTACGACACAAACTCAAAATTAAGCTTTTTGTTCAAGGCGAAATGATAAGATGAGGAAGATCGACGTAAGCTTAGCTCATCGTCGGAAGTTGCTCTGGGCATAAGGACCAGGTAGCACAGTTAAAAGTTGACACAATAAAAAAATTAGTCGATCAAGCTAAGAATGATGTGATGGGGTATAAAGCTTCCCAGTATCAAGTACGAGGTGTAATGCCAGAAGGTAAATTGGAGTAGAGGTTGGACGGGGGAAATGATTTGCAGAGGATAAGTATTTTAACTTATCCAGTAAATGGAATCAAGGAGGAAATATGGTCGGAATCACGATAGCAAGGATCAATTCATGGATACAAGATGAGCTTGTACCAAAGAAATAATTATTTTTACGAGCTGCTTCAATGATAAGTTCTACATCAGGTCCATGGGCATGAACACGAGTTCAAGGTCGACTCCCACTTCTTTAACGCATAATCTCTCATTTACTTCTCGCTTTTGACTAATTTGTAGTGTAGAAATTTTTATCCGGCGTAACACCAGCAGAGTATGACCCGTGAGAACTCCCGGGTTCACACCGATTATGGAAGGCATAAGTTCAACCCATCGGGGCATTTTACGAATCTATACAACCATCAACCAAACAAGAGATACGAGTTCGAAAGCCGAGTATCAAAGTCAAAGCAGGTGATACAATTTACTGAAGGTATATTGTATCGGGGAAAAACTCACAAAGTTATTGAATATGAAGGACTCTATCGGATAATATTCCAACAAAGGATTTGGCTGTACTGTCACACCCTAGCTAGTTCATGCATTAGAGTGTTGCATCATGTTTATTCTTTCATCAGAAACTTGAAATGGGGATGACAGAACCCCCAGCCCCCTCTGAAACCAACTAGGGTTTACTAAAAACTTTTTCAATGAACCTGAAATGCCCTTCTAAAATGCCCATCATTTTTGTCTTGGTTCAGAACCTCTGCCAAAAGTGATGCACATTTTCCTAGGTCATCTTAGGGTCTTTGAATTAAATCATAGATATTTGAATTTGGGCATTTAAAATTATATAAAATATTCAGATGCTCAAATATCTCCAAACTAAAATGTTTCATGTTGGAAATAATCCAACTATGGACCAGGAGTAGTTTGGTGATTTTAGGAGTTGCCTAAGTATTTTTAATAAGTCAACAAAGTTGCAGAAGTATTAAAAAACAGAAAACAGGAGAAATAGCAAAAAACCTACCTGGCGCCCAGCACCCGGCCCACCTGCCGGCCCAGCCCAGCGCCGCTCCAGCGAGCTGCTTGCCGGCCAGGCAGGCAGGCAGGTGCCCGACGGCGACCGCAGCGCGCGCCACGCAGCTGGCCGTCGCCCTGCTTCACCTCCTCGCCTCGGGGCTGGATGGATGAGCTCCACGCCGCGCCGTGAACCTCCAGGACACCTCCATTCTCCCCCAACTCCTCTCTCTCGCGCTCCCCCGCCATGGCCGACGCCATCGCCGCCACCCCCTCGCCGTAGCCACGCCCTCCGTCAACCCCACGCCGTGCCGCCGTGTCCAGGAGCTCCGCTACCCTCCTCTCCTTCGAGCAAGCCGAGCCCCGAGCGCTCGCAAGGCCCGAGCCCACCGCATCGACCTCGACCGAACCGCCGTCGCCGGAGATCCCCTTCAACGCCGACGTCGCTCCGGCCCGTCCCCGGCCGCACCAAGTGCTTCGTCGAACTCCCCGTGAGCTTAGCCATCTTCCCCTCCCTTCTTTTCTTGCTCCCGAGCTGTGTAGCGACCTCCCGGAGCTCAACCGCACCCACCGCCGCGGAGCTCGTCGCCGACGTGCTCCCGGTCACCCTCCGGCCACAAACTGGTGTCCATCATGTTCACCATGTCACGTAGCACCTAACCAGCTACTCCCCGCACCTCACCGACCCCTCTAGCGTCAAGTTCGTCTTCGGCCGAACTCCGGTGGCCGCCAAAGTCGTCGCCGGCGCCAACTCCGGCCACCCCGACCCCAACGGACTCCACCAAGAGCTGCGGCTCGTCCTCAGCTCCACTCCGATGGCCTCCGCGACCCATTTGGTGGCCGGAACGGCCAAAACCACTTCCGCCGCCGCGTCGGGCTCGCCGGCGGCTAAACGCCGGTGCAGCCGACCTGGGTTTGACCACGGGTGGGCCCTGGTTGACTCTCCTGAGTCAATGACAGGTGGGGCCCAGCCCTGTTAACTATTTAGGATTAGTTTAAATTAATTTTAGTTTAACTAATCACACTGACACGCGGGACCCACTGTCAGGTTTGACCCGGACCGTGTCCCGTTGACCTGCTGATGTCACACTGACGTCAGGCTGACGCAGTAATTGATTTTCTGGATTTATTCTAATATAGGAAATTCCAGAATATAGTTTAAACTTCAAAAATTCATAACTTTTAATCTGTAACTCCAAATCAGACAAGTTATATATGAAAAATGATCAGAAAAATCCAATCTATCCATCTGTACTATTTTCATGCATGATTAAACAAGTTAACTTGATGTTTAATGCAGAACAAGATAAAACACTTTAAAGGGCCATGTATGAGTTTGAAATTTGAATCTTTGGTTCAAATTGGTTCAAACCCTTCTGGTCTTAGTTGCATTAGCCCAACACACTCATATTGCCATGTTTCATGCATGCATCATATTGTCGCACATTGTTTCCGAGGAGTACCGTGATTACCCTAACGAAGAACCGTATCAGTGCATCGAACCATCAGGCAAGCAACCAACCATTTGATCATATCGATACAATCCCATGTTCTCGCTCCTGCTCTCTTTTACTGCATTAAGACAACGCGTTTCAAACTGCTGTGTGCTACGGTAGTTGAACCCACTTCCTCTGCATGACCTGTCATTGCCACAGTAACTAGATGAAACCCACTAGCATGTGTAGGAGTTGATTGAGCCATATGTATGTGTTGTTCCTACCTTGCTATGCCTGCTATGCTTAGAGTCGTGTCAGGTCTGGTTCATCTGGGTGATGGGCTAGAGTGAAATGATTATGTCGGTAATGAGAGTGGTGTGGTGAACACGATTTGGTAAAGGTATCGATGAGAGGCCATGTAGGAGTACATGGTGGGTTGTTTCATTGAAGCCGACCTTAAGCACTGAGATCTGTATGTGTGATTTAAGATACAGCTACTACCATGCATTGGGCCCTGAAATATGACCCCGCTCGACTTCTTATTCACCCTAGTTCTCTGTCCAGGAGTTGCAAGTAGTTTCTGGTGTTTGTAGCCTACTGGAGGCCGTGGACAGCGCTGACCGTAGGGGTGGGCTGTGATGCGGTAGGTACGTGGCCGGGAATACCGGGCACCCGTTAGGTGTCACGGAACCCTGTACACATCGTTCGGGGCCGTATGGGAAACCTCGGCCGGACTCCCTGCGGATGGAACCTGGATAGGCGATAAACCTGGATTGGAGACTTAGGTGTTTAGGTAGGTCGTGGTCTACACCCACGTCGGCTTTCGCTTGAAGTCTGCCGAGCACATGTCGTGTGCAGACGCTAAGTGGTGGAAACATGTATGAAGAAGTACACCCCTGCAGGGTTAACATGATCTATTCGAATAGCCGCGTCCGCGGTAAAGGACTACTTGGTTGCCTATACAGTTCATAGACAAGTAAATGGAAACTACTAAAAGCCTCAAGATAAGTGTGAGTGCCGAGGATGGCTCTTCCGTAGGAAGACGGAGGTGGATCCTCGGTAGTGTATTGAAGTGGTGAGTAGTGGACTCGTGTGCGCAAAACCATTTCAAGTTGGAGTCTCGTAGGATAGCCTAGCCAAGAGTCAAAGCTGGCTTGCTGCAACAACTCCACCAACCCTTCTTGATAATGTGCATGTATGTAGGATCTGATGTAAGTCTTGCTGAGTACCTTTGTACTCATGTTGCTATAATTTACATTTTACAGAAGACGCTGCAACCCCTTCTGATGGGTTCTTCGTAGACGTTGACATCAATGAGTAGGCTAAGGCCCAGGTGGTGATCCTGAGCTTGTGAAGGACCACGTAGTATAGCTAGGCTTTCCAAGCCTCTTTTATTTTACTAGTTGTCTGTACTCAGACAAGTTACTTCCGCTGCTGGTTTGTATGACTGTATGACTTGAATGCTGGGTCGTGTGACCCGTACCTATGTGTATGTTATGTATGGCTCTCTGAGCCTTAAATAAAGTACTTGTGTCGTAGAGTCATGTTGTGATGCCTTGTTGTATTTGCACATATCGAGCATATTGTGTGTATGATTGAAATGCTTGGTATGTGTGGGATCTGACTATCTAGTTGTTTATCTTTAGTAGCCTCTCTTACCGGGAAATGTCTCCTAGTGTTACCACTGAGCCATGGTAGCTTGCTACTGCTCCGGAACACTTAGGCTGGCCGGCATGTGTCCTTCTTCGTTCCTGTGTCTGTCCCTTCGGGGAAATGTCACGCATTGAGTACCGGAGTCCTGTTAGCCCGCTACAGCCCGGTTTACCGGAGTCCTGCTAGCCCAGTGCTACAGCCCGGACCCACTTGCTGATGACCGACACGTTCGATGCTGGGTCATGGATGCCTGTCCCTGTAAGTCTGTGCCACTTTGGGTTTACGACTAGCCATGTCAGCCCGGGCTCCTTATCATATGGGTGCTAGCGACACTATCATATACGTGTGCCAAAAGGCGCAAACGGTCCCGGGCAAAGGTAAGACGACACCCGTGGGAATACCGTGCGTGAGGCCGCAAAGTGATATGAGGTGTTACATGCTAGACCTATGTGGCATCGAGTCGGGGTCCTGACAGCGTTGGCATCAGAGCCGGACTGCCTGTAGGTTCTCCAAGCCAAACTGGTCGATGTTGAGTCTAGAAATTCTTTAGTTATATGTAGGGGAATTGTTTGTGGGTTGGAACGTAAGGCTCTTTTTACTCCTTTATCTTATGACATTCTGATCTGAGTCAGTCTATTCTTCCACCGGGGGTTAAGGAATTAGGATCTTTTCTCTCTATCAGGTTCACGTGTTACTAATCAGTAGTACCTTATAGGTTTGATGGATACAAGCCTAGTTCAGTTCTACTACCACATTATGTTGCTGGGATGGACTCAGAACTTTGATATGATGTTGTTGAGTGTGTATGAAATCCTTTGTCAAATGTCTCAAAATCCTTTTTGAGCATTTACAGCTGTTATGCTGTCAAAATTTTGCTAGAAATTCTAATGCCTTTGCATTATGGTTGTGCTTTCAGATGGCCACTCGCGACCTCAATCAAGTGGTTCGCCTGACTCGATGCCTAGATGTACCCGGCCATACCGCCATGTTGGTCAGGGTAATGACTGAGGCTGGATACCGTTGGTATCCTGAGTACACGGTCGAAGAGCAATTTCGAGACTTTAATCAAAGCCAGTATCTCTGCACTGTCAGGATATTTCCATCTTATCCTGGATCCACCGAGCCCCTTCACTGCTCCTATGGACTCGGGGTTACTATTGAGATGGCTGTGCAGGATGCCGCCTACTCTATGATGACCATCATGCGAGTCAGGTCTGGCCTATTTCGGGACTCTGATTTCCGGTATATGCCAGGATCACTTCCGGGAGCACAAGGGTATCTCCAGGCTATCTATGCTGACCCCACTCAGGAGGATTCACGGACTCGCACCACTGCTGAGATGCTCGAGGATAAGGACCGTGAAAATCGGGCCTTGAGGCTAGAGCTTTTCAATACCCGTGCTGACCATTGGGCCACATTGACTCGGTTTGCACCGGCGGTGCAAGCTGGATATTCGGATATGCGCGATCTCTATCCTGTGAGATCTGCTCTGCCAGACGTGATGGGTTGGCGTGATGTAGGAGGCATCACCCCACCTCGCGGTCCCCGCAGGCCACCGTCTGTTGGTCCAAGACCTCATCCTAGCCCCTATGGTCCACAAGCTCCGCGAGATCGTCTGTTTCCGGATGATCATGTTGAGCTTCCAGGCTATGGAGGTGACTTCTACGAGGACTACTACGGATCGGTCTGAGTTAGTGGTAGTATCACTAGTTCGTACTAGCTGTGTCGTCTATCGTCCTGCGTGACTCGTGGGATATGACCTAGTTTGTACCGCCTTCCGGAGGTGTAGAAAAATAATGTATAGGAGCTTGGGATGCCTCCGATGAGATGTAATCCTCTTTTCACCGTAATAGTACCTTGTTTGGTCTTGTACTAAACCTTGTATGGTGTGTATGACGATGGAATAAAAGAAGCAGTTTCTGTATCTACCATGTCATACGGATGATCATCTTGCATTCCGAGTTATTCCTTACATTCTGTATCCTATGTCGGAATCTTATCATTCTGACTAAATCATTGTCTTGTTTACCTAGGATGGTCAACACGCGCAATAACCCTGCTCCTCAAGAGCAGGCCGAAGGCAGTGAAGTCAGGAATGCAAATCTGCCTCATCCTCCTTCCCTAGCCGAGGTTATGCTGGAAGCCGAGAGAAACAAGCGGGAGACCAACCGTTTGTTGGAGCGTATTGAACAGAACACCGCACACCATCAGAGAAATAACTTGGTGTCACTCAGTGATTTCATCAAGTTACATCCACCCACGTTCCACCACTCCGTCGAGCCTCTCGACGCTGATGACTGGCTTCGCAGTATTTCTCACAAACTGCGTTCCGCGCTAGTAGCTGAGGCTGACAAGGTCACCTTTGCTGCATATCATCTTGAAGGCCCCGCCAGTCTATGGTGGGAGAATTATGGAGCTATGCGCCCAGCGGGCCATGTCACTACTTGGGCTGAATTCAGCGAGGCTTTCCGTGAACATCACATTCCGGAGGGTCTCATGGACCGTAAACGTGAGGAATTTTGCAGTTTCACTCAAGGCCGACTCTCTGTGGATGCTTACAGCAGGGAGTTCGGTAACCTCGCACGATATGCAACTGAGGAAGTTTCTACTGATGCCAAGAAGCAAGCAAGGTTCCGTAAGGGACTTAGTCCTGAGCTTCGCCGCGACCTCCGTCTGCATGAGTGCACATCTTTTCAGAAGCTTGTTAACAAGGCCATCAGTGCTGAGACTGGTCAGACTGATTATGACGCAACACGCAAGCATGGCCGTGACGTGGGTTCCTCATCCGGTGCTGGTCCTCAGAAGCGCCGCGTGTGGGTGCCTAACACTGCCCTGCCACCCAGGTTCACACCGAGGCCATCCTTCCAGGCGCCTCGCCCCGTTCAACAGTCTGCACCAGCCAAGCCCTATGGTGGTCCAACCAACAATGCTCCTCCACGTACCAGTTCCGTGACTTGCTTTAAGTGTGGGGAATCTGGCCACTATATGCGCGAGTGTCCCCAGACCAACCCCAACCAACCTGCTAAAGCTGTTGGCCGTGGCAAGCCGACAGGTAAAGTGTTCCACGCCAAGCCGGCCACCGCTACACGTGGCCATGTCAACTGTATCTCTGCCGAAGAAGCTCAAGAGGATCCCAACGTCGTTCTCGGTACGCTCCTTGTTAATTGCCACCCGGCATCTGTTCTTTTCGATACAGGAGCATCTCATTCATTTATATCCGAGAACTATGCTCGTTTGCATAACACCGCATTCTGTGACATGCCATCCACTATGGAAATTTCTACTCCCGGTTCTAGATGGCAAACCTCCAGGGTAAGTTATGGAAATGAAATCCAAGTCGACAGACTTGTTTTCCTTGCATCTTTGATAGCTCTCAAATCTTCAGATATTAATATCATCTTGGGTATGGACTGGATGTCAGCTCATCATGCCAAAATTGATTGCTTCTCTAGGACTGTTCAACTCACCCATCCCTCGGGAAGATAGTCAATGTCTTGACCCGAATAGCCAAGCGACAGTTATATTCTCTTAACGCCAGCCCTTTGCCAGACCTTGAGGACGTTCCGGTAGTCCGTGACTTCCCGGATGTCTTCCCAGAGGAATTGCCAGGTGTTCCACCTGACAGGGATGTTGAGTTCGTAATAGACCTTATTCCAGGAACCGTCCCGATTGCTAGAAGACCCTATAAGATGGCACCACTAGAACTAGCCGAGCTTAAGAAACAACTCGATGAGTCCTTGAAAAAGGGTTTCATCCGACCTAGTTCATCTCCGTGGGCTTGCCCCGTCCTCTTCGTCAAGAAGAAGGATGGTACGGACCGGATGGTTGTAGATTATCGACCTGTCAATTTGGTCACAATCAAGAACAAATATCCGCTCCCCAGGATCAACGACCTGTATGATCAGCTCGCTGGATCCTCAGTCTTCTCCAAAATGGATTTGAGGTTGGGCTACCATCAAATCAAAATCAGGAACGGGGACATTCCTAAAACGGCCTTTGTTACTCGTTATGGCCAATACGAGTACACCGTCATGTCCTTCGGTTTAACCAACGCTCCAGCCACCTTTTCTCGGTTAATGAACTCAATCTTCATGGAGTATTTGGATAAATTCGTCGTGGTTTACCTCGATGATATACTCATCTACTCCAAGAACGAGGAAGAACATGCCGAACATCTAAGGCTAGTGTTGAAGAAACTTCGAGAGCATCGCCTTTATGCCAAATTCTCTAAATGTGAATTTTGGTTGTCAGAAGTGACCTATCTGGGTCATGTAATATCTGGTAAAGGTATTGCTGTTAACCCTGAGCGAGTTCAAGCCGTCCTTAATTGGACTCCACCTGAATCGGTCAAGCAAGTTCGGAGTTTCCTGGGCTTAGCGAGCTATTGCCGTCGCTTTGTCGAGAACTTCTCCAAAGTTGCTAAACCTCTAACCGAACTCCTCAAGAAAGATAAAAAGTTCGAATGGACTCCACAATGTGAGCACAGCTTTCAGGAACTGAAAAGACGCCTGACTTCTGCTCCCGTACTGGTACCGCCAGACTTCTCTAAGGACTTTGTTATCTACTGCGACGCCTCGCGACAAGGACTAGGCTGTATTCTCATGCAAGATCGACACGTAATTGCTTACGCTTCACGGCAATTGCACCCACATGAGGAGAATTATCCTACTCATGATCTAGAGCTTGCAGCTGTAGTCTATGCACTTAAAACCTGGCGACATTACCTCCTCGGTAATCGTTGCGAAATATTCACTGATCACCAAAGTCTGAAGTACATCTTCACCCAACCGGATTTGAATCTCAGGCAAAGACGTTGGGTCGAGTTGATCACAGATTTCGACTTAGGAATAACTTACACCCCAGGGAAAGCCAACGTCATGGCTGATGCGCTAAGTCGTAAATCTTATTGTAACAACCTGATGTTACAACAAAGTCAACCGCTTCTCCATGAGGAATTTCGGAAGCTTAACCTTCACATTGTTCCTCAAGGATTTCTTTCCACCTTGGTGGCGAAACCTACTCTTACGGATCAAATTATCGCTGCCCAAAAGCGAGATAAGGGAATATCTAAAATCAAGGAGAACATTGCTAGCGGAGGTGCTAGTTGTTTCTCCACAAATGATCATGGTGTTGTGTACTTTGAGAACCGTTTAGTGGTTCCCAAGAACCAGCATCTACGGCAGTTGATCCTTAAGGAGGCTCATGAATCTCCTCTCACCATTCATCCCGGTAGTACTAAGATGTATCAGGACCTACGCCAGAGGTTCTGGTGGACTAGGATGAAGAGAGAAATTGCTCAGTATATTGCTAATTGCGACGTCTGCCGTCGTGTAAAAGCAGAGCATCAACGGCCTGCTGGCACCCTTCAACCCCTAGCTATTCCTGAATGGAAATGGGATAAAATTGGTATGGATTTCATTACCGGTTTTCCCAGGACCAAGAGAGGGAATAATGCTATCTTCGTCGTGGTCGATCGTCTTTCCAAGGTAGCCCATTTCTTACCTGTTCGTGAGAGTATAACTGCTAGTCAGTTAGCAGACCTGTACATCTCCCGAATAGTGTCTCTCCATGGTGTTCCTTTGGAAATTAACTCGGATCGAGGAAGTCTTTTCACCTCTCGATTTTGGGAAAGTTTCCAAAATGCTATGGGAACCCGCCTTTCCTTTAGCACCGCTTTTCACCCTCAATCGAGTGGTCAGGTAGAACGCGTCAACCAGATCCTAGAAGACATGCTTCGAGCCTCTGTTATCTCATTCGGAATGGAGTGGGAGAAATGCCTTCCATTTGCCGAATTTGCTTACAACAACAGCTATCAATCTAGCTTGGGTAAAGCCCCTTTTGAAGTTCTCTATGGACGACGGTGTCGAACACCCCTTAACTGGTCAGAAACCGGGGAAAGACAATTCTTTGGCCCGGATATGATTCAGGAAGCAGAAGAGCAAGTTCGCATCGTTCGTGAAAAGTTGAAAACAGCCCAATCTCGTCAAAAGAGTCAGTATGACCGAAAACATAAGGCTATGACTTTCGAGGTTGACGAGAAGGCTTACCTTCGGGTTACTCCTCTGAAGGGAACCCATCGTTTCGGTATCAAAGGCAAATTGGCTCCTCGTTACATTGGACCTTTTCGTATTCTCGCTAAACGAGGAGAAGTTGCCTACCAGTTGGAACTACCTCCGCATCTCTCCAGAGTCCACGATGTCTTCCACGTTTCTCAACTCAGGCGTTGCTTCTCGGATCCTATCCGTGGAGTGGACCACGAAACGCTTGATCTCCAAGATAATCTCACGTATCGAGAGTACCCCATTCGTATCCTCGATCAGGCCGAGCGTACCACTCGACGTCATAATATCAAGTTTCTCAAAGTTCAATGGTCGCACCATTCTGAGGATGAAGCAACTTGGGAAAGGGAGGATCGTCTTCGACTCGAGTATCCCGCCCTCTTTCCGGAGGAACCCAAATCTCGGGACGAGATTCTTTTGAGTGGGGGTGAGTTGTCACACCCTAGCTAGTTCATGCATTAGAGTGTTGCATCATGTTTATTCTTTCATCAGAAACCTGAAATGGGGATGACAGAACCCCCAGCCCCCTCTGAAACCAACTAGGGTTTACTAAAAACTTTTTCAATGAACCTGAAATGCCCTTCTAAAATGCCCATCATTTTTGTCTTGGTTCAGAACCTCTGCCAAAAGTGATGCACATTTTCCTAGGTCATCTTAGGGTCTTTGAATTAAATCATAGATATTTGAATTTGGGCATTTAAAATTATATAAAATATTCAGATGCTCAAATATCTCCAAACTAAAATGTTTCATGTTGGAAATAATCCAACTATGGACCAGGAGTAGTTTGGTGATTTTAGGAGTTGCCTAAGTATTTTTAATAAGTCAACAAAGTTGCAGAAGTATTAAAAAACAGAAAACAGGAGAAATAGCAAAAAACCTACCTGGCGCCCAGCACCCGGCCCACCTGCCGGCCCAGCCCAGCGCCGCTCCAGCGAGCTGCTTGCCGGCCAGGCAGGCAGGCAGGTGCCCGACGGCGACCGCAGCGCGCGCCACGCAGCTGGCCGTCGCCCTGCTTCACCTCCTCGCCTCGGGGCTGGATGGATGAGCTCCACGCCGCGCCGTGAACCTCCAGGACACCTCCATTCTCCCCCAACTCCTCTCTCTCGCGCTCCCCGCCATGGCCGACGCCATCGCCGCCACCCCCTCGCCGTAGCCACGCCCTCCGTCAACCCCACGCCGTGCCGCCGTGTCCAGGAGCTCCGCTACCCTCCTCTCCTTCGAGCAAGCCGAGCCCCGAGCGCTCGCAAGGCCCGAGCCCACCGCATCGACCTCGACCGAACCGCCGTCGCCGGAGATCCCCTTCAACGCCGACGTCGCTCCGGCCCGTCCCCGGCCGCACCAAGTGCTTCGTCGAACTCCCCGTGAGCTTAGCCATCTTCCCCTCCCTTCCTTTCTTGCTCCCGAGCTGTGTAGTGACCTCCCGGAGCTCAACCGCACCCACCGCCGCGGAGCTCGTCGCCGACGTGCTCCCGGTCACCCTCCGGCCACAAACTGGTGTCCATCATGTTCACCATGTCACGTAGCACCTAACCAGCTACTCCCCGCACCTCACCGACCCCTCTAGCGTCAAGTTCGTCTTCGGCCGAACTCCGGTGGCCGCCAAAGTCGTCGCCGGCGCCAACTCCGGCCACCCCGACCCCAACGGACTCCACCAAGAGCTGCGGCTCGTCCTCAGCTCCACTCCGATGGCCTCCGCGACCCATTTGGTGGCCGGAACGGCCAAAACCACTTCCGCCGCCGCGTCGGGCTCGCCGGCGGCTAAACGCCGGTGCAGCCGACCTGGGTTTGACCACGGGTGGGCCCTGGTTGACTCTCCTGAGTCAATGACAGGTGGGGCCCAGCCCTGTTAACTATTTAGGATTAGTTTAAATTAATTTTAGTTTAACTAATCACACTGACACGCGGGACCCACTGTCAGGTTTGACCCGGACCGTGTCCCGTTGACCTGCTGATGTCACACTGACGTCAAGCTGACGCAGTAATTGATTTTCTGGATTTATTCTAATATAGGAAATTCCAGAATATAGTTTAAACTTCAAAAATTCATAACTTTTAATCTGTAACTCCAAATCAGACAAGTTATATATGAAAAATGATCAGAAAAATCCAATCTATCCATCTGTACTATTTTCATGCATGATTAAACAAGTTAACTTGATGTTTAATGCAGAACAAGGTAAAACACTTTAAAGGGCCATGTATGAGTTTGAAATTTGAATCTTTGGTTCAAATTGGTTCAAACCCTTCTGGTCTTAGTTGCATTAGCCCAACACACTCATATTGCCATGTTTCATGCATGCATCATATTGTTGCACATTGTTTGGTGATGGTTGTGTATCGGTGTTCTTTGCGGCAGGTTCTGCCTCCGAGGAGTACCGTGATTACCCTAACGAAGAACCGTATCAGTGCATCGAACCATCAGGCAAGCAACCAACCATTTGATCATATCGATACAATCCCATGTTCTCGCTCCTGCTCTCTTTTACTGCATTAAGACAACGCGTTTCAAACTGCTGTGTGCTACGGTAGTTGAACCCACTTCCTCTGCATGACCTGTCATTGCCACAGTAACTAGATGAAACCCACTAGCATGTGTAGGAGTTGATTGAGCCATATGTATGTGTTGTTCCTACCTTGCTATGCCTGCTATGCTTAGAGTCGTGTCAGGTCTGGTTCATCTGGGTGATGGGCTAGAGTGAAATGATTATGTCGGTAATGAGAGTGGTGTGGTGAACACGATTTGGTAAAGGTATCGATGAGAGGCCATGTAGGAGTACATGGTGGGTTGTTTCATTGAAGCCGACCTTAAGCACTGAGATCTGTATGTGTGATTTAAGATACAGCTACTACCATGCATTGGGCCCTGAAATATGACCCCGCTCGACTTCTTATTCACCCTAGTTCTCTGTCCAGGAGTTGCAAGTAGTTTCTGGTGTTTGTAGCCTACTGGAGGCCGTGGACAGCGCTGACCGTAGGGGTGGGCTGTGATGCGGTAGGTACGTGGCCGGGAATACCGGGCACCCGTTAGGTGTCACGGAACCCTGTACACATCGTTCGGGGCCGTATGGGAAACCTCGGCCGGACTCCCTGCGGATGGAACCTGGATAGGCGATAAACCTGGATTGGAGACTTAGGTGTTTAGGTAGGTCGTGGTCTACACCCACGTCGGCTTTCGCTTGAAGTCTGCCGAGCACATGTCGTGTGCAGACGCTAAGTGGTGGAAACATGTATGAAGAAGTACACCCCTGCAGGGTTATCATGATCTATTCGAATAGCCGCGTCCGCGGTAAAGGACTACTTGGTTGCCTATACAGTTCATAGACAAGTAAATGGAAACTACTAAAAGCCTCAAGATAAGTGTGAGTGCCGAGGATGGCTCTTCCGTAGGAAGACGGAGGTGGATCCTCGGTAGTGTATTGAAGTGGTGAGTAGTGGACTCGTGTACGCAAAACCATTTCAAGTTGGAGTCTCGTAGGATAGCCTAGCCAAGAGTCAAAGCTGGCTTGCTGCAACAACTCCACCAACCCTTCTTGATAATGTGCATGTATGTAGGATCTGATGTAAGTCTTGCTGAGTACCTTTGTACTCATGTTGCTATAATTTACATTTTACAGAAGACGCTGCAACCCCTTCTGATGGGTTCTTCGTAGACGTTGACATCAATGAGTAGGCTAAGGCCCAGGTGGTGATCCTGAGCTTGTGAAGGACCACGTAGTATAGCTAGGCTTTCCAAGCCTCTTTTATTTTACTAGTTGTCTGTACCCAGACAAGTTACTTCCGCTGCTGGTTTGTATGACTGTATGACTTGAATGCTGGGTCGTGTGACCCGTACCTATGTGTATGTTATGTATGGCTCTCTGAGCCTTAAATAAAGTACTTGTGTCTTAGAGTCATGTTGTGATGCCTTGTTGTATTTGCACATATCGAGCATATTGTGTGTATGATTGAAATGCTTGGTATGTGTGGGATCTGACTATCTAGTTGTTTATCTTTAGTAGCCTCTCTTATCGGGAAATGTCTCCTAGTGTCTCCACTGAGCCATGGTAGCTTGCTACTGCTCCGGAACACTTAGGCTGGCCGGCATGTGTCCTTCTTCGTTCCTGTGTCTGTCCCTTCGGGGAAATGTCACGCATTGAGTACCGGAGGCCTGTTAGCCCGCTACAGCCCGGTTTACCAGAGTCCTGCTAGCCCCGTGCTACAGCCCGGACCCACTTGCTGATGACCGACACGTTCGATGCTGGGTCATGGATGCCTGTCCCTGTAAGTCTGTGCCACTTTGGGTTTACGACTAGCCATGTCATCCCGGGCTCCTTATCATATAGGTGCTAGCGACACTATCATATACGTGTGCCAAAGGGCGCAAACGGTCCTGGGCAAAGGTAAGACGACACCCGTGGGAATACCGTGCGTGAGGCCGCAAAGTGATATGAGGTGTTACATGCTAGACCTATGTGGCATCGAGTCGGGGTCCTGACATGTACACAAAGGAACAAATGTGAGTATCGGTACCCAATAGGAAGAAGAAAGAATGCAAAGGCATCAGATTATGGAAACATCTAAATAATTCGATGCTTAAATACAAAGAAATTATGATTTCCAGACCGATGTATCAGAATCAGATGCTCTGATCAAATATGAGTAAGTTGAATAAACTTGGAGGCACAATCAATTGTAACTTGATTGGCCGAGAACTAGCTCTTGTCCAAGGTGACGTCTAAGCTAGAAAGATAAATTATAGGATCTACTTGAGGATTGCGAGCATTCGCAACATATTGAATCAATGGACTCAAAATGATAGTGACAACGGATGCCAATAATAGTACTATACTTATGGGGTTAACCATAATGCAAGCAAGCAAGAATATTAAGAGCAATAGATTGTTGAGGATTTTCGGAAGAACAAATGGTATTTCAAAGACTTCTGTGAAATACATGAATCATCTGGGGATGAGCAGATACTCGATAAGTGCGAGAAATTATCCGTAGGGGTATTCATGTGGCAAAGAACTGCAAGTCACTAGGCACAAAGTATTCTCAGAACAATACATATAATTTCAAGGTATTTTGTAATATCAAGATCAACTGGGAATAAAAGTAAGAATAACAGGTGTGTATTTATCCATGGGGATATTATGGTGGCAGGGAATTGCAAAAGCAACGGGCACAAAGTCCGATGAGAACATCGGAGGGTATCTGCGTAATCCTTCGGTGCACCAAGGAATCATCTGGAGCGAGGGTCTCTCCGGAAGGAAGTAGTGACAAGAACCTAGAGTCAGAGTTAGTAAAATCATTTAACCCGAATAGAAGAGAGGTTAGAGTTCCAGAGTATAGGTCGAGGAATAAAAGATGCTAATACCACCCGATGTCATAGTGGGCCCGTAAGACACACATCCAATGTTAGTAAAAGTTTTTCGGTGACTAGGCTCAACTTTGGCCAGGGAGTTGGAAAGGGGGCTACCTACAAGCAGTTGGCTCCGATACCAACTTGTGACGCCCCTGATTTGACCGTACACTAATCATACACACAAATGTGTACGATCAAGATCAAGGACTCACGGGAAGATATCACAACACAACTCTAGACACAAATTAAAATAATACAAGCTTTATATTACAAGCCTGGGGCCTCGAGGGCTCGAATACATAAGCTCGAATACACAAGAGTCAGCGGAAGCAACAATATCTGAGTACAGACATAATTTAAACAAGTTTGCCTTAAGAAGGCTAGCACAAAAACAACAACGATCGAAAAGGCAAGGCCTCCTGCCTGGGAGCCTCGTAACTACTCCTGGTCGTTGGTGGCTTCCACATAGTAGTAAGCATCGGCGGTGGCATCTGGCTCCTGGGCTCTGACATCTGGTTGCATCAACCGGAAAGAAGAAGAAAGGGGGAAAAGGGGGAGCAAAGCAACCGTGAGTACTCATCCAAAGTACTCGCAAGCAAGGATCTACACTACATATGCAACATTATCAAAGGAAAGCTGTATATGTGGACTGGGCTGCAGAAATGCCAGAATAGAGAGAAGGCCTACTCCTATCGAAGACTAGCATCTTTAGCATCTCCAAGCATCTTGCAGCATCAGAAGAGATAAGAGTAGCATAAAGTAAAGTAGTAGTGTTATCAACCTCGGCCGGAGATCATTTCTCGACTCCCTGCGAGAAAGCAATCCCAGAGCCATACTATCCAGTTATCATCACAATCCAATTCTCATCACCATCCAGTTCTCATCACAAGTATCCAGTTCTAGTTGTATCGATCGGGATACAACTCCAAGTGTCCGCTACCGTAGGACAGGCTATCGATAGATGTTTTCTTCCCTGCAGGGGTGCACCAACTTACCCACTATGCTCGATTAACTCCGGCCGGACACACTTTCCTGGGTCATGCCCGGCCTTGGCCAAACAATACGCCGCAACCCCACCTAGACTTAACAGAGAGGCCAGCATGCCGGACTAAACCTATGCCCCCAAGGGTCATGGGCCATCTCCCCGGGAACTCCTGCATGTTGCGTGGGCGGCCGGTGAGCAGACCTAGCTACCTCCTTCAACAAGGAAGGAGCTTATGCAATCCAACCCGGTGCGCGCCGCTCAGTCGCTGACCTCTATTAAGCTTCGGCTGATGTATACGACGCAGAGCGCCCATACTATGCCCACGTGATGGTTAGTGCTATCAGGCCAGAGGCCCCTCAGATCAAATATCCAAATCATAGTGGATTAGGGGCACGCGGTAACGAGCAGAGACTCACGATCGATGTGACCCCGTCACCCTGTCTCGAGTACTTGCGGCAAGGGCTAAGAATGCCCGGCCACGCCTCATAAGTATCTCGTGGGCACCTTCCAGGTCAACCCGACTCCACATCACTCGCTATTAAGCTCGCGCGGGTACCCCTCAGGGCCGACCCATCTTTAGTAAGATGGCTCAGTGCAAAGTCATAGTAACCATAGTAACTGTGTGTCTAACACCAAGGGGAAAACCCGAGGAATCACCCCCGGTGAATTCCACTCGATGTTGTCATCAAGGTGAACGTAAGAGGATCCACCCTCGAGGTTCATACTTGAGGGTTGCACGACAGAGCGGTAATGGAAGTGGTTAAGGAGGAAATCACCCTCGATGACCTCGGCCATATAGCTACACTACAGAGATCTCATTAGGAGTGATGTAAGAGGTTCCACCCTCGGCACTCGATGGTAACTTTGCAGAGTTGTACAACTAGGGGGTGATGTGTGGTGTCGGGGCCTAGACGTTGATCACGTTGATTGAGTCATCGAACATAAAGCAAGGCAACTGGGACAAGGTGGGGTCACTGATGGATCTCTAACCAACCTATACTAAGAAGTTTAAGATAAGAGGGTAAGGTATAAAAGCAGGTAACAACAATAGGCTATGCATTAGAGTAGGATCATACAGAAAGCAGTAGCAGTTCTAATGCAAGCATGAGAGGGAAGGAAATGGGCGATATCGGAATGCTCAAGGGGGGTTTTCTTGCCTTGTTGCTCTGGCAAGGAGGGGTCGTCGTCGACGTAGTCGATCACAGGAGCAACATCGGTCTCGGGGTATACCAGAGAGAAGAGGGGGAAGAAACAGTAAATATAAAGCAACATAGCACCACAAAGCATAACATGACAATAAGATGTGTTGGGTGTGACCTAACGTATGGCTACATGATAAAGGTGAAGGGGGAAAACAGCCGGGAATGTTTTCCCGGTTCTGGACCTGTGTTAGACGGATGACCGGGGGGGAAAGTTCCATGTTCAGATAGTTAGAGGCATATGACAGGTATGTGGGTAGTGTATTCGGGTGCGTCTCATCGTTCTGAGCAACTTTCATATATAAAGTTTTTCGATCCGAGCTACGGTTAATTTTCTATGAATTTTCAAAGTTTTAAACAATATTCTAAAGGTACTCTTAATTCGAAAATAAAGATTAAAATGCTTGGTGCACCCAGATCTGTGTACACAGAAGTGTACCAGAGGATGACATGTGGGGTCAGTGAGCAGAGTTGACCCAGTCAATATTTGACTAGTCAACAGATGAACAGTGCAAGTGGGTCCCATGTGTCATTGTCTTAGGTAACCTAATTTATTTTAACACTTAATTCTAACAGCAGGCCCCACATGTAACTGACTAGTTAGGGTTAAACTAATCCTAAAAATTAGTCCTAACTAATTTGTGAGGGGCGGGTGGCCCACGCGGCAGTGGCACCAGGCCACACATTCAGCCGGTCGGCCATGGTCATGCACGCGCCAGCGGCCACAGCGCGGCCGGCCGGACGAGCGAGAGGCCGGTGGCTGGAGGCAACATGGAGGGGCGAGGTGGAGCAGGCGGCAGAGGCAGGCGGAGGGAAGGTGGCCGGCGGCGAGCGGGCACGGGGTGGGCGCGGCCGTGCGTGGGAGCTGCGGCGGACGCGGTGGCTGGTGGCGAACGCGAGTGGAGGCGCAGGCAGGCGCGGTGGCCAGCCGCGTTTCCAGCAGCAGCGGAGCAAAGCAGCGGCGATGGGGCTACGTGGGGCAGTGCCGGGCGCACGAGCGGCTGCGGGTCAGCGGGCGGACGGCGCAGGGATGAGCGGCAGCGAGGCTCTGGCCGGCCGGCTCCGTCGACCGTTGGGGCGCGGGCGGGCGCGTCGGAGAGCCCGAGAGGTGGCGCTATAGATGGGGGAAAGTGGTAGGAGCGGAGGCAGCTCGTAGCGGCACCCGGCGTCAGGGCCAGCAGCCGTCGATCCTCGGGCGGCTCTGCTTGCGGCGGAGCGTGGCCCTGCAAGGCAAGGGCAACTAGGCGTGCGTTGCAATGGGCAGTGGCGATTACAGGCGCGACCAAGGCTATGGCGTGTGCGGGCGTAGCACGGGGCAGTAGTATAGGCGGGCGAGGCCGCGTTGAGCACGAGCGCAGGACGACGTTCGGGTGCGGTGAGCAACGGTGTGGGAGCGAGGGGTTAAATAGGGTGGAGGGCGTGGTGCTTATAGCAGAGATGGATGGCGCGTTCGGGGAGGACTACCGAAGCAGAATTCGGTGGCGTGGGTTCGTCGGGGCCTAGGAAATCGACGACGAGGTAGAGGACGGGGAAGGGGCTTCGGGCTCCCACGGGCGACACTAGTCGATGGAGCGTTCGTCAACGGCGCGGACGGACTCGGTGGCGCGACTCAGTGAGGTCGGTGGCCGCTGGGTCACGTGGCGACGGCGACTGTGGCACTCGTGCGAGGCGAAAAGAGCAAGGGGAAGAGGAGGGGGTAGAACTGGGGGCTGCTAGGGTTTGAGAGGGGAACGAGGGGGGTTCCGAGGGCAATCTTATCTACCCCGAGGCGCGGCTGTAGCGAGGGGGATCGGGCGCTTGCCATGGCATCCGGCCTTCTTCTGTAATGGGAGGAGGAAGAAAAGTTGCGGTTGTTGGGCTGGGCTACAGTGTGTGCGCCTAGAGTCCAGACCAACAGTGCGCTCTATTCCTTTCCCTTTTCTCTTGATATTATTTTTTTTTCTTTCCATTACAATATTTCTTTTTATTTGATCTATTTTGCATTTTCTTTTAGTACCAATTGAGTTTTGTTTGAACTAAATGTGGCACATAATACTAGGACGATATCTTGAGATGGAACAGAAAGTTTGGATTCAAAAGGAGTTGTCTAACCATTTTTAGAAATTGAAGAGGCCAATTGAATTGATGATGTAGCACTAAATTAATTCCCAGTGGGATTTTGGAAATTCAAAAGAGGCTGGCTCCAACATGAAAAAGGTCAGGGCAATTTATAGGGCATTGTGAACATTTTTGTTTTACTGCTTAAAGAAATAAATATTTGACTTGCATTTTAAATTTGAAAATGAGGTTGAAGTATTCTTAACTATTTTTCTTAGGGCATGATGATGATGACCTGGCATCATTAGTGTGGAGTTACTATAGCATGATTCTCGGGGTGTTATAGACAGCACTCATGCACTACAAGAAATACGTCAACTTATGACCACCACTATTGGTCACTGAATGGTCATAGTTTTCCTTTTGTGACCTTTTTCTGACCAAAAACAGATGGTCAAAATCTGGCCATCGTAAACTAAAATTAACGACCTTTCTTCTAGAATGGTCGTAGACGTCTATGACCAAAAAATGTCGTAAATTTAACGACCAATTATTTTGGTCACTAGCAATCTGCCCACACCACGTCAGATCCACCATGGCAAGCTGACATGGCGCAATTACGACCAAATGAAAAGGTCGTCAAATAGAATTAGCCAGGTCCATTTCGGCCGTCTACATGGGCCAAGCCCAATAATTCAGCCCATTTTAATTTTTTTTCTCTTTGTTTTGCTCATCTGCATGGGCCTGGCCCAATAATTTGCCTTTTTATTTTCTAGGAATAGAGTCTTTTTCTGATGATTTTTTTAAAATCCACTATTGTTTTGGGCCACAGCCTTTTTAGTCTAGTTCTAATTTGGGCCTTGGCCTTTTTATTTTCATGGATGCAACCTTTTACCAACTTTTTTTTACAGTTAACTCTTTTGTAGGCCCAAGCCTTTTTAGTCAAATTCTTGTTTGGGCCTCGACCTTTTTAGAGCCCAGGTTCATATTTTGCATAACTATAAACAGCAAGGCCTAGGTGCATAAGTGATCCACAAGTGATACACATAATTTCACAGAAAAAAACACAGGTTCACATAACGGCTCCCAGGTTCACATAACTTCACAGATCCCAGGTTCACAAGTGCAAAATGCAAAATGCAACAGCAGCAGCAACAAGGTTCACAAGTTCAAACTACTCATCCCAGCAACAAGGTTCACAAGTTCAAACTACTCATCCCAGGTTCAAACTACCTTAGCTCCAAAGAGACCCATCAAGTGGGCTAACTTCTCTTCCTACTCTTGAGACTTCTTGTGCAGCAGCTCAATTTCCTTGTCGCGTGTAGCTTCATCTTCTTCTGCCTTCATCTTGATTGCCACCAATTCTTCTTGCATCACTTCAGCTTGAAGCTCGGACCTCCCCAACTTCTGCTAAAGGTCACAAACATGAGCAGCCACTTCAGCAGTTGCTTTGCCGGAGTTGTTCCTAGATGACTGGAGCCCAACATTCCTGAGGAATGTGCTTTCCTTGACTTCGGTATTGAGCACTTCTTCGACAATTTCAACATCAGACTTTGGCTCTTCACCTTCTGGTACCGGCGCATCCTTCATTTTTTTCCATCTCAAGCTAGCATATGGAGGAAAATGATAGGCATTAGTGGGAGATCTATTTCACATTTTGCAAACCAAACCAAGCAAGAGAAACCAAACCAACACACAAATGGATTATTTGAAGTAACCAAACCAGCACACAAAATCTATACATTATTTTACTCAAACTCAAACAGAAGAAGATGATGACTAGTAACTTGACAACATTATTTGACTAGTAAGTTATGTGACCTGGAGACATGTGATTGGAACAATATGATCGCTTCATTAAGCCTAGAATGGTGGTCCTATATAAGATGGCTTCCCGAGTGAGCCGATCATCAAACTAACATTCAGATCAAATTTGATCGTATCATAAAAAATACAACAAATAGCTACAACAAGTTCTGATATCTTTGTTGAACTATCAAATAGCATCAAAGCATGGAACATAGCGTGTGTTCTTGACTGGCTCCGAATCAAACAGCATCAAATCATCAAAGCATCAAATAGCATCAAAGCTGGCTGTAAATCAAACAGGGCATGGACAAAGCATGGAGTGACTTACTATAGCAGTCTTGACTGGCTCCGAAAACCCGTGCTTCTTGCTGTTGTGGGTGGCCTTAAACAAGTCAATCGTAGACAGCTCCTCACCCTTACGCTCTTCTTTCTGAAATGTTTTTCAACAAAAATCAAAATGTTATTCAGCAAGAAAAGGAAATGTTATTCAACAAGGATCAAAGGGTAAGGTCTCTAGAGAAAAGTTCTCACAGTGGCAAAAATGTGTGTTGTGTAGTGCCTAGAACCAGTTCTCTGATTGTACACAACTTTTTCTCGATTCATCTTGTTCGACACACAGGTTTCCTACAAAAAAGCATACTGTTAGCATGATCTAGCACTAGCATATCATGTGCAGAACATAAAGCATCAAACAAAGCAAAGACAAACCTTGTATCTTGGGGTAGACCACATCTCGACTAGAGCTTGTCATTCACCATCCGTCAGATCTGGCACCGGAGACTTAATGCTGACTTTGTTTGCGGCTACGGTGTCAAAATACGTCTTTTTGATCTGATGGCGTCTGTTCTTTGAATGTTTCTGCAGAATATCTTTGCACGCGGTCTTGATGGTCTCCGAGTCCGTGTTCATCTCAAAATTTGCCTACCAAGACATTAAACAAGGTAGGAACAATATTAGTGATCATGCATAGGTGTAACAGAAAATAGATAGCACATTTACTATGAAACAAGTAGCTTACATCAACTTTCCCAATGTAGTTCTCCAATAGACTAGAATTTTTTTTGTATAGCTTGAAGTGAGGAAGAACAGGAAGATGGCTTCTTGCAACGAGTCCACACTCAGAAGCAAGCTTTGCTGCCTGTAGAGGCTTCTCTGGACGCTTCATCCCTTCGGTAATTTGGATAGGCACCTTGCTACCAAGCGACTTGGTGATTCTCTCTAGCCCTTTGCCATTTCTAAGTCTAGTCTTGGTAGTCATTGCATCTGAAAATGAAATTGAACTCATAAATTAGAATAGAAATCGACAAATGCAAGAATTGACAAAAGCATACATGATCATTCCATTTGGAAAATGCACTAGTGAAAGATAGCACTGCAAAGGTCAACATGCCTGATTGAAGCACAAGTTGTTGTTCTTCTTCATTGATGACAGCATTCCTGTCAATAGAAGGTGCATGAGGGCTGACGTTTGTGTGGACAGTGCCTGCTTCATCAATGCAGATAGTTCCTCCTTCATCTAGGCAGACAGTGCCACTTCCATGCATGCTGAGAGTGGTTCCTGCATCCATGGGCAGCAACTCATCACCCATTTGCACCGAGGTCTCAGAGTCCATGGGCATCAGACTTTCCTAATGGTCCATCGCAGTCGCCATCTTTGCTTTCTGCCTTGTGACTCTATCATGGGCAGGTTCATCAGGTTCCAGGATCCTCTTTTTTTGTCCTGGATCTGGGGCCATCACCCTTCCTGGAGGCATTGCAGCAGATGTTTCTGAGCTCTTCTTCTTCTTTCTGACTGTCTTCTTAATACCAGGCCTCTTCGTCCTAGATTCCTTCAATTCCTCGTATAAACAGCACGGAAAAAAGCATTAGTTCACAATAGAAATATGTGAGCACAAGGAAACACATAGCATAAAAGAACCCCAACCCTCCAAGCAAGACAGAGTTTGCACCTTAACAGTCTTGGTCACTACAACATCATCCACTTCCTCTCCATCAATAACTTCATCCTCCTTAGGATTGTACTCTGGGTCATCATTGATAACTCCACTACCTTCTTGAACCTCATCACTTCTACCTTCTTGTACACCATTTCTTTTCCTAAACATCGACGCTATTTCACCGATGCCAAGGGACTGGGACATCCGATTGTTCCTCATGATATTTCTAGCCCTAACCTTCTCGTACTCGGTGAGAGGCTCTTCTTTGCATGATAAAGGAAACGTAACTATTAGGTGAATGTTTGGAATGCATGGACAGCCAGCCAAACATATCTTATGATATTTTATTATCATTTAATCCTAGTTACTCAGGTAAGGAAGACTAACAGCACACATGCACAATTAAGCCAGCTTATTCAGATTGCAGCAATACATTTCACTTAGCGTATTAAGACACAGATTTTACGAAACTGACAGTATAACCACAAGGAGCAAGTTGCATACCAATGGTTGGCCTCATGTTTGACCTTGTCCTCCTTGCCATGGATGATCTTGAGGTGGTGCTTGCAAAATAGAATAAACAACAATCAGATACAACAGGGATAAAGTAAAATGATGCACTTGTATCAATAAAGGAAAGCATTTGGACCATCATGCACATACATGTAATACATGTGAAACAAACTTAATGGATCAACAATACCGTGATCTAGTGTTATTAATTAAGCAAACATTTAAGTGCACTAAACAAGCATGCATGTACACTAGAAAGATATGAAGCATCTCTTAATATCTTCACTACATCAAGCAGGAGGTAGTAATGTACATCAAGAAATCTTCCTAGTGCCTCATATAAAGTACACAACAAGCAAGCAAACTGCTAGTAGTACTGCTAATGCAAACCCTAAGCCTATGTATGCTAGCAAGCAACTAAATTCAAGCAAACTATATATGTAAAGCAATGCATTAGTAGTAATATATGTGAAGAAAACTACATCAAGCTAAGTGAATTAAGGCTGTGGTACCAGAGACAAGAACAGAACTCACATGTATTACAATTATATATAGTTGGATACAAATACAGTGCACACAAATTATAGTTCAGCAATGTGGATTAGCAAAAAAAACTATTTACAACAATTAATTTTACATTTTAACTTGCAATTTCATCCATGTACCTGCAATCATCTATAAGCAAATGAATTACTCAACTGTTTTCCCTAATGGAGGCAAGCTTATGCATTCAAAGCAACTGATTGCCCAATAATTGATGAATTAAGAAGCAAGCAGTGTTAACAATAATAATAGGCCTTGAAATCATGCTTATGCGGGCAATTTAGAAGATTATATCATGAGGACTTTCAAAACAACTAGATGTTGCCACTTGTAAAGCATGAAACAACTATACTTGCAGAAGTACAAAAGCAGATGAAAAAACTATACTCAACTATTGATTATGTTGCCTCTACACACCAAACATGGCTACAGACTAGAAGAACACAAATTCAGACATTTCAACAATTAGAATTAACCTTGTATATTACAGCACCCAAAATTATATGTCTAGCACCAATATAGTATATATTAAAACTAGTCATACTTCCTTAACACACCAGAAATTCCAATACCACAATAAGTACTAAGCATTCTCTTGTTCAATGGAAAGAAGAACACAAGCTTCATGCACATATCATAAAACAAGAACACTGCTACAAACCCCATGGGCACATCATAAAAGAAGTCTTCTACTTGAACAATCGGGATGGGTTGCTGGTACAGCAGTGATATATCAATCACCATGCAAACCCCTACAACATCTATTGCAATGGCGTGCAACAAGAACCCTAACCCCATCATGTCCTAGCCATGAACCAGAGGGAGATCATCCCCACGAACCCCATGAAACCCTGACCCCATGAACCCTAACCCTAACCCCATGAACCAGACGGAGATCATCCCCAATTCCCCATGCAACAATAAACATGACCCCATGAACAAGGACCAGGAGATCCTAACCCTAGAAGATCCTAACCCGTGATCCACCGAACCACCAGAGGGGAGATGGAACTAGCATAGGAAGGGAGATGGATCTACCGAACTACCAATCATATCCCTGACCCTAGAATATTGAGGGGAGATGGAGAAGTACCTAGGGGTGGATGATGTTGATGATGCAGCGGTGGTCGTCATCGATGTAGCCGCCGTCGTCGATGTAGCCGCCGTTGTCCTCGATGTAGTCGATGTAGCCGCCATCATCATCGATCTAGTCGATGTAGCCGTCGTCGTCGTCGATGATGCAGGCGATGTAGCCATCGAGGGGAGGGGATTCGTCATCGGGGAGGGCGGCGCGGCAGGTGGTGCAGCAGCGTGGTGGCACACAGCAAGGGAGGGAGTGGGGGTGGGGCAGCGCGAAGCAGGGGAGGGAGTGGGGCGGCGGGGCGGGGAGGAGCAGGGGAGGGAGTGGGGCGGCGGGGCGGCGCGGAGTAGGGGAGAAGCTAGGGCTCGTCGGGGAGAGGGGAGGGGAATGGGTCGGGAATTTTTGGGGAGTGGTAGGAGAGGGGAGTGGGATCCCACGTGTTTAGTGGGAGAGGGGTGGTGGGTCCCGCATGGTAGTGGGAGAGAAGTGGTGGGAAATTTTGGTGGGGTGGGAGGGAAAATTTGGTGCTAGGTGGGAGGGAAATTTTCACCAGTTTTTAGAGGTTTGGAGGCACAAAAAATCAGGTTTTTTTGTAAAATTTGTAGAAATCATGGTTAAAATCATACCGAATAGCTCAAGAAAACACCGGTATTGCAGGTTTAGTATTTTTGCTAGTTGGTAGGCCACATTTGATGATGTGACGCGGAGGTCTCCCATTTTTTTGATTTTTTTTGAATTTTTTATTATGTTTTCAAAAACCGACCGATTTCATCACGGCGGTCGTCCGTGGCTAGGGTTTGAGTCGTGCCAATCTGTTGTCGAATCTTTAATGAAATGCCTACCTGTGAAGCTAAAAATGATTTTTTGGCAAAAATAACGGACAAGCTATGGAGGACCCGCAGTTCAAATTCCAGCCGGTTCTAGCTGAATCGGCTGAAGGTGGTCTGAATGGCCAGGAGTAGCTACGAGGGTCGGAAATGCATGTTTTTTGGCGATCGTCCATAAAACAGGGTCTACTTTGAGATAGACATGGAATGGCACCGTTTGGGGTGACCCTCCTTGTAGCCGCTTCACGAAAAACACATGTCTTTAGCACTCAAAAAATGAAAAAACGGTTTTTTTGTTAAACAAGTTGGAACCTTGCTTTGGCGACATTGTTTGCCATCACAAGACGGAGGCATGCGCCAAACTTGGGCATATTATCAAAAACTATTCAACGGATGCGACCATGTCATTGCTAGTTTGGCTTGAAAGCCATGGATCTTCGTTCATGGTAGGTCATTTTTTAGAACTCTTTTTCAAGAAAACTCCGGTATTGCAAGTTTAGTATTTTTGCTAGTTGGTAGGCCACATTTGATGATGTGACGCGGAGGTCTCCCATTTTTTTGATTTTTTTTGAATTTTTTACGATGTTTTCAAAAACCGGCCGATTTCGTCGCGGCGGCCGTCCGTGGCTAGGGTTTGAGTCGTGCCAATCTGTTGTCGAATCTTTAATGAAATGCCTACCTGTGAACCTAAAACTGATTTTTGGCAAAAATAACAGGCAAGCTATGGAGGACCCGCAGTTTAAATCCCAGCCGGTTCCAGCTGAATCAGCTGAAGGTGGTCTGAATGGCCGGGAGTAGCTACGAGGGTCGGAAATGCATGCTTTTTGGCGACCGTCCGTAAAACAGGGTCTACTTTGAGATAGACATGGAATGGCACCGTTTGGGGTGACCCTGCTGTAGCCGCTTCACGAAAAACACATGTCTTTAGCATTCAAAAAATGAACGTTTTTTTTTGTTAAACAAGTTGGAACCTCACTTTGGCAACTTTGTTTTTCATCACAAGACGGAGGCATGCGCAAAATTTGGGCATATTATCAAAGACTATTCAATGGATGCGGCCATGTCATTGCTAGTTTGGCTTGAAAGCCATGGATCTTCGTTCATGGTAGGTCGTTTTTTAGAATACTTTTTCAAGAAAACACCGGTATTGCAAGTTTAGTATTTTTGCTAGTTGGTAGGCCACATTTGATGATGTGACGCGGAGGTCTCCCATTTTTTTAATTTTTTTTTAATTTTTTAAGATGTTTTCAAAAACCGGCCAATTTCGTCGCGGCGGCCGTCTGTGGCTAGGGTTTGAGTCGTGCCAATCTGTTGCCGAATATTTGATGAAATGCCTACCTGTGAAGCTAAAAATGATTTTTAGCAAAAATAACGGGCAAGCTATGGAGGACCCGCAGTTCAAATTCCAGCTGGTTCTAGCTGAATCGGCCGAAGGTGGTCTGAATGGCCGGGAGTAGCTACGAGGGCCGGAAATGCATGCTTTTCTGGCGGCCGTCCATAAAACAGGGTCTACTTTGAGATAGACATGGAATGGCACCGTTTGGGGTGACCCTTCTTGTAGCCGCTTCACGAAAAACGCATGTCTTTAGCATTCAAAAAATGAAAAATGGTTTTTTCGTTAAACAAGTTGGAACCTCGCTTTGGCAACATTGTCTGCCATCACAGGACGGAGGCATGCGCCAAATTTGGGCATATTATCAAAAACTATTAAACGGATGCGGCCATGTCATTGCTAGTTTGGCTTGAAAGCCATGGATCTTCGTTCATGGTAGGTCATTTTTGAGAACACTTTTCAAGAAAACACCGGTGTTGCAAGTTTAGTATTTTTTCTAGTTGGTAGGCCACATTTGATGATGTGACGCGAAGGTCTCCCATTTTTTGTTTTTTTTTGAATTTTTTACGATGTTTTCAAAAACCGTCTGATTTCGTCGCGGCGGTCGTCCGTGGCTAGGGTTTGAATCATTCCAATCTGTTTGTCGAATCTTTGATGAAATGCCTACCTGTAAAGCTAAAAATGATTTTTGACAAAAATAACGGGCAAGCTATGGAGGACCAGTCACAGCGAAATAAGACAACCGAGCAATGGATGCCTCCACTAGAGTTGTACTGCAACTCTACGATCCTTCTCAACTGACCATAGAAGTCAATGATCTCACAATCATGTGACCCCTCAGTGACGATTCCACTATTCTGTGTCTTCCTTTTTTCCTCACGGTCAATAGTGTGGTACCGGACACCGTCAGCAATGCATGCTGAATACACTCTCATTCGCTTGTCTGGTAAGCATGCCAAAGCAAATATATCATCACTGACCTTCTTCTCCTCATGCAACTTTCCAATCTGCACAAATAAACCATTTAGCAAACAATGGTATTTAACAATTGGTGAATAACACAGAAAACATCGAACATGTGGCTAAAGATCTCACGTGATTCTTAAACCAATTAGCAAACCCTTGGCAACCCTTTTATCAAGATTGATCTTGATTTCTTCCTGATTTAACTCTTCCTTGCATTTGCTGCAATGCAAACAAAACATGTGAATTAAAACATTAGGTTGGTACCAACCCAAGCAAATATATATATATATATATATATATATATATAATGAGTGCACAAGATATAACATACTCGATATATGGTAGAACCTCGGCGCAATTGCTGAGCACATAGCAAACCATCTTTTCATACTCATCACCAGCCTCCAAGTATTGTGAGGCTCCAAGAAAGTTCACACCATGGTTGAAAACAGAGACATCACCACTTTGCGAATCGGACCGCTCTCTATTTCTGCCCGGCCGGTTCCATCTTGTTTCCACATCGCCAAAGTATCTAGAGCAAAAAGTCAAGCACTCATCAATGACATATGTTTCAGCAATAGAACCTTCAGGTCTTGCCGTGTTTCGCACATAACGCTTACAAGTAAGCAGCCTTCTTTAGATTGGGTACATCCAACCGTATTGCACAAGGCCTCTAAGCATTGCCTCTTTTGGTAAGTGCACCGCCAAATGGACCATCACGGTGAAGAAAGCTGGAGGGAAAATCTTCTCGAGCTTGCAAAGAATAATTGGGATTTCTTTTCAAGTCTTTGCAGGACAGTTAACTTGAGTGTTTTGCAGCACAGTTCTCTAAAGAAATTTCCCAACTCAGCAACCGCTTCATATATATCCTTGTCCATGATTCCTCGGAGGCCCGTCGGTAAAATCCTTTGGAGGAGGATGTGACAATCATGGGTTTTCAGTACTGAAAGCTTGAATCCATCAGAAGTAACACACTTTGCTAGGTTAGCAGCATAACCATCTGGAAATTTCACCGCTCTTAGGAATTCACAGAATTCAATCTTTTGTTCTTAACTCATTGTATACCATGCTCGTGGCATTTCAAATGAATCTTCATCTTCATTGTGTTGTAGATGCAAATCTTCTCTTATGCCCATGTCCTCCAAATCAAGCCAGAACCACTACAACAAAAGACACATCCGTGACATTTTGGGCCGAACATATTTTTTTTCTGTCATACATATGACACTTCTATGACGATAATTGTGACAAAACCCGGTATCATCAAAGATGTGGTGGGCTCCTACTTCTATGAAAAAAAGTCATGACAGAAAATGGGCTTTTCATCTTGGGCGGGCCGGAGACGCAGCTGCATGACATTCTTTGGGCCGTCCATGACGGAAAAAACCGTGGTAGAAGCGAGGGGGAGGAAAATTTCGGGGAGTTCCCGGTTACGGTGGGAGGTCGGGGGCCAAGCAATGCGCATTTCTCTCGTACACGTACGCGCGTGTGTGCGAGGCGTTGGCTCTAACTGAACCCGAGCGAGGCGTTGGGCTCTAACTGAACCCAAGTGATTGCACTGCAGGCGACGCGTTACTGAACCCGAGCGATCGATCGATGGCTGTTAACTGAACTCGATCGAGCGATTCCTTGGCTACTGCTGCTAACTGAAGCCGATCGATGGGATGAACAATGAGCATTGCAGGGGGGGTTTGGATGAACAGTGAGCGGTGCGTTGCCTCTGGATGAACAAGACCCCATGGTGTGGTGGAGGGCTGGATGAATAGTAGACGGTGGAGGGGTGACCGTGGAGGGGTGGATGAACAGGACCCCGTGGTGTGGAGGGCGGGATGAACAGTAGACGGTGGAGGGGTGCCCGTGGAGGGGTGGTTGAACAGGACCCCGTGGTGTTGAGGGCTGGATGAACAGTAGATGGTGGAGGGGTGGTTGAACAGTAGCCGGTAGAGTAGCGCGCGGTGGAGGCTGGATGAACAGGAGCCCGTGGAGGCTGGAGGAGGTCGACGGTGGGTGAACAGTAGCTCGTGGAGGCTCGAGGGGGTCGACGGTGGAGATGAACAGTATCCCGTGGAGTCCCGTTTTGCGGTACGCCACACCCTTCCCGATGAACAGGACCCCCGTTTCGACTGTAGCGCTCCAACACAAGTCTGTTTCCTCCGTTTTGCGGTACGCCACACCCCTCCCGATCAACAGGACCCCCATTTCAACCATAGGAGGTCCGTTTCCTCTGTTTTGCGATACGCCACACCCCTCCCGATCAACAGGACCCCCGTTTCGACCGTAGGAGGTCGGTTTCCTCCGTTTTGCGGTACGCCACACCCCTCCCGACCAACAGGACCCCCGTTTCGACCGTAGGAGGTTTGTTTCCTACGTTGCGTGGTACGCCAGGCCTCGTTTCCATCGCCTCTTCCATCCAAGCCCTCCCGATGAACACGACCATGCATTCCGTTCCGACCCATGAACACGACGACGACAATGTTGTTTCTCCGTTCCGACCCAGCCATGTACACGAGCCCTCGCCGTATGTATGCGCGAGTAGGCGTTCGAGACCCCGCCCGTATGTACACATACGTGGCCATATTTTCATTCTTCCACCCTGGCCGCTGTACGTACGTGTACATGCTACGTGCGCGTCTCTACTACGACACGTGCGCACCTCTACTACGACACGTGTGCGCCTCTACATCGACCAGTATGTACATACACGTTCGCGACCAGAATGTCAACGCTACGTACGCTTCGACCAGGTGGGTCCCGACTGTCAGGCACTTCCTTGCTTGCGAAGATGTAGCTGGTGGGTCCCAGCAGTCAAGGGGCGAATCATTTTTTTGCCCGGACGCACTTCCTTGCGTGCGAAGATGTAGCTGGTGGGTCCCAACAGTCGGGGGGCTGGTGGGTCCCAGCAGTTAGGGGGGCGAATCGTTTTGGTTTTTTTGCCCGGACGCACTTCCTTGTGTGCGAAGATGTAGCTGGTGGGTCCCAGCAGTCAGGGGGGCAAATCGTTTTTTTTGCCCGGACGCACTTCCTTGCGTGCGAAGGTGTAGCTGGTGGGTCCCAGCAGTCAGGGGGGAAACGTTTTTTTTGCGAAATACGGTGGCCCATCTGGTGGGTCCCTGCTATCAGGTGGAGGAATCATTATTTTCCGCGTAATAAGGAGGCACTTCCTTGCTGCCTCCGTGGACCCAGCTGTCAGCCTCTCCACGTACAGTCCATGTCCGATGGAAGTTGTTCCTTGACCATGTTGACCACGCCCCGCCGAGAGCACCAGGGCGGTGGACGACGTCGAGGCCTAGGAAGGGGACGACGGGGAGCCGGGGAAGACGCGGCAGTGGAAGCCGGCGTGCGCGGAGAGGAGTATGAGGGTTCACTGGTTCGGTTGTGGTGTGAGGCTGTTGTCGCCGTAGGGCCTGGCCAGTGGTGGGAATAGTAGGGGCGGTGAGGCCTCGGCGGCAGCACAGCCGGCCACGGGAGGCAGGAGCATGCGGCACGACCGGCGCTGCTTTGGGCGGCTGTAGCAAGAAGACCAGAGGTTGAAGAAGCACTACGGCCGTTGGATGGACATCGTACGGTCAATGGAGTTAGAATCGTTCATATGGACTAAGTTGACAAAGCCCTTCGTCCCCGTCAACTTAGTAGGCCCACAAGTCAGCCTCCCACCAAGGTGGGTCCCAGCTAGCCAGGTGAGTATTCATTTTTTTGTGCGTAATAAGGAGGCACTTCCGGTGGGTCCGAGCTGACAGCGGGGGGAATGTTTTTTTCATGAAATATGGTGGCCCGTCCGGTGTGTCCCAGCAGTCACGAGGGAAACGATTTTTTTCGCAAAATACTAGTGGCCCGTCCGGTGGGTCCCTGCTGTCAGGTGGAGGAATAATTATTTTGCACGTAATAAGGAGGCACTTCCTTTGTAACACCCTCGATGCGACTATAGCTCCCACGTGTCGAGGCACGACTTAGAGACATAATCGCATTGAAGGCATATGTCGCAAGTTAGACAGTCTTCACAACATCCCATGTAATATATAGATAATAAAAGGGGAGATAACATAGTTGGCTTACACTCGCCACGTCAATCAAGTACATAAATAACATTACATCATCCAAACACTCATGGCCCGACTACGGCGCCAAAATAAAAGATAACCCAACATGCGACACGGTCCCGATCACCCCCAAATGGGCACCACTACTGATCATCAGGAAAGGAAACATAGTATCGTTGAGAGTCCTCATCGAACTCCCACTTGACCTCGAGCGCGTCACCTGGAGCGGAATCATCAGGCCCTGCATCTGGTGTAATAGTAATCTGTGAGCCATAGGGACTCAGCAATCTCGCACCCTCGCGATCAAGACTATTTAAGCTTATAGGTAAGGCAAGGTAAAAATATATGTGGGGCTGTAGCAAGCGACTAGCAAATATGGTGGCTATCCTGTTCGCAAAAGAGAGCGGGAAGAGGAGGCAAAGCATGAGCGATAAACTAGAGAGCAACCTGCGCAAACATTACTCCAACACCGCGTCCACTTCCCGGACTCCACCGAGAAGAGGCCATCACGGTAACTCACACGGTTGATTCTTTTTAGTTAAGTTAAGGTTCAAGTTATCTACAACCGGACATTAACAAATTCCCATCTGCCCATAACAGCGGGCACGGCTTTCGAAAGTTCAAAACCTTGCAGGGGAGTCCCAACATAGCCCATGACAAGCTCTCACAGTCAATGAAGGAATAGACCTCCTCCCGAGACGTTCCGATCAGGCTCGGTACCTCGGTTCTTCAAGACACTTCGACAGGTTAAAACAAGACCAGCAACACCGCCCGAATGTGCCGACAAATCCCGATAGGAGCTACACATATCTCGTTCTCAGGGCACACTCAGATGAGCTCTCCATACAACTAAAACCAAACCTCGAGTTTCCCCGAGGGGGCGCTGCACAGGACTCTAGTTTGGACCAACACTCAGAGGAGCACTGGCCCAGGGGGGGCTAAAATAAGATGACCCTCGGGCTTCGGAAACCCAAGGGAAAAAGAGGCTAGGTGGCAAATGGTAAAACCAAGGTTGGGCATTGCTGGAAAAGCTTTAATCAAGGCAAACTATCAAGGGGTTCCCATTATAACCCAACCGCGTAAGGAACGCAAAATCCGGGAACATAACACCGATATGACGGAAACTAGGGCGGCAAGAGCGGAAAAAACACTAGGCGAGAGGCCGAGCCTTCCACCCTTTACCAAGTATATAGATGCATTAAGATAACATGGCAATATAATGGTATCCCAACAAGTAAATAAATGTTCCAACAAGGAACGTCCTCCAATCTTCACCTGAAACTAGCAACGCTATAAGAGGGGCTGAGCAAAGCGGTAACATAGCCAATCAACGATTTGCTAGGACATGGTGGATTAGAGGTTTTACATGGCTATTTGGGAGGCTTGAAAGCAAGTGGTAGGCATCGTAGCATTGGCATAGCAAAAGAGCGAGCATCTAGCAAAGCAAAGATAGTAGTGATTTCGAGGGTATGATCATCTTGCCTGCAAAGTTGTCAGAGTTGACTGGATCCTCGAAAAAAAAACACAACGGGCTCCTCGTTAGCGAACTCGTCTCCCGGCTCTACCCAAACAAGACAAACAAGCAAATAGAACACAATCAACCATGTGCAAAGCTCAAACAATATGATGCAAAGATGATATGCTATGCGGGATGCGATGCGGGATGTATATGCAAGATGTGACATGGAATGCATGAACATGGCCTCAACTTGGGAATCCATGTGTGCCACTGAAAAGATGAGATGAAATCGCTTGAAAACGATATAAAGAACGCCGGAATCGGAGTTACGGTTTGGAAATGGCAAGCAATTCAAATATGACCACGTTCTGCGATTTACAGCAAGTAGCCGTCTAAATGCAACGAGATGAACATGCTACAGCACCCAAACATGGCATAAAAATACATGGCAGGGATGCATTCATGATTCTTAACAAATGTCTAGCACTGAGCTACGGCCAATTCATCCATTAACAGGTTCAAATAAGCATGGCAAAAATGCATATGGTAAACAGATCTCAGACTTAGTGAAATTAACACTTGTCTGGAATTTCAGATCAGGTAGCACTCTTTGGAGCAACAAAACTACATGCTACAGGACCTGAACATGGCAAAGTAAAGCATGTCATGGAGCTACTCAAAGAGCTTAACAAAAGTCCCTTAGTGACCTTGAGCCAAAAGGGATCAGAAAATACAATTGCAAGCATGTGAACATGGCAAAAACATAATCAGTTCTCAGACTTGGTGAAAACTGGAGCATGCTGAAAACAGATATCAAGTAGGCGTGTTTATGAGCTCAATGCACTCACTATGGAGCAAGTCATGACAATCTAAGCATACACCCATCAATAATAGACAAAATACAAGCTAGACATGGCAAAAACAATAGCATAGCATGCACGGATCAACTACAACATCCTCGGCAAAGTCGCTAACAAGTAGACAATCTGCCCAGATTCACGAAGTAGCAAAAGTAGAGCTCGATTGACTCAAGCTAGGGTGCTCCATAATTTCAACCAAAGACATGGATGGATAGAGCACTACAAGATTAACAAAACATCCTTACTGATCATCCTCAAAAGAGGCACCGATCACTAGGAAACAACATGAACATATGGCCATATAAAATAAACAGGTCAAGGACTTAGTGGAAATGCTAAGTCCCTGAAATCAGCATTACCAAGTGCCTCACTTTGCAAGCTTGTGCTAGTCACCACACACATCACAAAAATACATGGGTTGCACCTCTGGAAAGATGGCAAAACCCTTAACAAAACATATGTAGAGCTCATGGGCATATCATGCACACAATAATCATGGCAAAAAATGACAAATATCTAAATGGAGTAGCAGATCTGACAATTATCTCAAGTAGCACTCTTCTAACAGAATTTAGGGCATCAAGATGAACTCAAATGAAAATGATGCAATGGAATGAAATGATGCACTCTCTGAGGCGAACATTTTGATATGCTATATGCCAAAAACGGAGTTACGGATGCAAAGTTACGATGCGATGAACAAGAGCATATGAGCTAGGGTTTTGGGCAAAAAGTCAACCGTCAGGATCCAGATCCAGATCCGGGGCACGCGGTTCGATGTTCGTCGGCGGGAGTTCGCTCGAGCTCGCCGGAGCAGGGGCTTGCCGGAGAGGGACCTTGAGACGAGGAGGGGCCAGCCGGGGAGGCGCCGGCGACGAGGTCGGCGGGGTCGGCGCCGGCCAGGCGCGCGGTGGCCGACGAGGCGGCCGACGGGCGAGGCGGCGCGGCGGCCGGCGGCGAGTGGCGGGGCGGCGCCGGCGGACTAGGGCGGCGCGCGGAGGAGAGGAGCGGCGCGGGGCGCGGTGGAGGCGCGGCCCGGGAGGCGATGGAGGAGGGTCGGCCGCGGGCTTCCACGGGCCACGGCGGCAGCTGGCGCCGGGGTGCCACGTGGCACGCTGTGGCTGGATGGGCGCGGCGGGTGGACGTGTCCGGTCGCGGCCGGACGTGTCCGATGACGGCGGAGCTGAATTTTTAGGGTTAGGGGGGAGAGGAGATCCGGATTTCGGGGAAGGGGTCTATATATCGGCATAGAGGGAGTTAGGAGTGTCCAAATGAGGTGCGTTTTTCGGCCACGCGATCGTGATCGAACGCTCTAGATGATGGAGAGGGTTTAGGTGGGTTTTGGGCCAAAATGGAGGGGTGTTGGGCTGCAACACACATGATGCCTTTTCGGTCCCTCGGTTAACCGTTGGAGCATCAAACGAAGTCCAAATGGTACGAAACTTGACAGGCGGTCTACCGGTAGTAAACCAAGGCCGCTTGGCAAGTCTCGGTCCAATCCAGAAATGTTTAATCCCCACACACGAAAGAAAGCTAGAGATGACCACCGGAGGAGAACGGAGCGCCGGAATGCAAAACAGACAACGGGGAAAATGCTCGAATGCATGAGATGAACACGTATGCAAATGCAATGCACATGAAGACATGATATGAGATGCATGAAAACAATAACAACACATGGAGACAAAGACCCGAACCCGAGAAAATAAAATAACTTAAAGCCGGAAACGGCAAGAGTTGGAGTACAAATTGGGTAAGTTACATCTGGGGTGTTACATCCTTGCTGCGACCGTGGACCCAGCTGTCAGCCTCTCCATGTACAGTCCACGTCCGATGGAAGCCGTTCCTTGACCACGTTGATCACGCCGCGTCGAGCGCACCAGGGCTATATATAATAATTTATATATAGCTCATGGAAACTTCTTATGCAATTTATTGCAGTCGTTTTTTTTGGTTGGCCAGGGCCAATTTCGCATATTTCTGTGGGTTCCAAACTATTTTTAATACCAAAATGTCCAGCCAGATTTAAAGTACTTTGAAGATATATTTAAATTAGGTTAATGCCCAGTGAAATAGGAATCTGAAAATGTGATAAAATTCAGAAATTATAAAGTAATTGCCAATTTGTCATCTGTTTTTATATTTACAACCCATTTCATATTACTTTCAAGATTTGCAGGCGTCTTGAAAGAGTTGCAGCCCATCAGGGCGTAGAAAAATAAGTAGGCCTGGATTGGGTATTCTTCAGAAAAAATAAACTGGGCTCATTTTCACAAAGAAAAAATAGCTGGGCTGGTCACATGGTGAACATAAATATAAGCCTGGGCTAGACGGGCCACAGCCCAGTTCAAACCCTGCTCCGTCTCAACAATACCAAACAAAAAAATACTGCTCGAGTAGCTACGTCCCAGGTGTCAGCCGATCTTGTGCTGTTCTCTTGTCTATTGACTATATACGCTCACAATGTCGTGGGTCCCAGATGTCAGGAAAACACTAGGAGGAAGCATTTTATTTTTCCATACGCTGACGTGGTGGGCCCCTACTGTCATCCTCTCCACGTACTTCTGCCGATTCCTGTTGTTTGTTGACCATGTTGACAACGCGAGAGGGCAGCACCGCGGCGAGCGCACCAAAGCGCGCGGAGGACGTCGGCGTTAACGATTTAGGAGACGGTGGGGCGGCGATGCATGCGCTGAGGCGCAGCCAGCCGTGGGAGGCGGAAGCAGGCGGCCCCGCCGGCGCTGGTTTGGTTTTGGCGGCTGGAGGAAGACAGGACTGAAGAAACACGACAGACTGTAAAAGCAGCAGGAGTACTTAACAACCTTAACTGAAACCAGCAGGGGCACTTAACAACCAAAGCTGAAAGCAGTATGAGTACTTATACAGGTTCAACCGTACAAAGCACGCCTCGAACAGTGCTACTTTGCCTACAGTTAACCAAGGGTGAGGCCGCCAAGCCCCAGGACAAGGCCCAGGCACCACCCCGCGCATCCACAACCTTCTGAAAGCGGCTTCATCTCGCAACATGGTCAATAAACAGGATATTCGCTTTAGAGCCATGGAAAAGCATGAACATAATCTTCTGTCCTATTCTCCAAGATGGACGGGCCTTCATTATTTGAGACCACCCATGAATAAGTATCTTTTCACCTCCAAGGGGAATTGAGTAGGTCGACATAAACATCATGTTGTGACCAAGCGCAAGTCTGACCCGACCATGGTCAGGCATCTGTATAGGAACAATAGAACTCGGCAGTTCCTGTTTCAAGAAGATCACAGCTGTAAAACTGTGTATAAGCAATAGTTTATGAACAACATATATAACAGAAAACAGCTCGTACCATAAGTTTCTCGACACAGTTGGACCTGTTCAACGAGTGCAGCAGTGGCACACATATCCCACGTGGCCTTCCACCATTGAAACGCCCCACAAGGACCTCAAGACGATCAATAAAGTGTAGGAACTTGTGGATGTCGATCCAGTCAACTTCAGTGCCATTAGTAACAGCCGAGTTATTACAGAGTAACAAACGAGCAGACTGCTTAACTCTGAAAAAACCTACACGTGCCACCAATTATAAGAAAATATTAGTTAGAAGTAGCATCTTCGTGAGAGATTCGTTGCTACTTCTAAAGTTAAATTGTGATTAGTTAGACAGAATAGGTGGATTAAGAAGTAATCGAGGCAACAAGCAAGAACCAGATACAAAACTAACATGGATGAACAATTGGAACGACGTCGGGGTGGAAGATCGCAGTGAAGATGAGACCAGGTTCTGCTATTTCCATCAACATTCGTGCGCCAACTTTCAGTCCGTAACACTTGAGAAAGTTTATCCAAGTTCGGCCATAAAAAAGCAGCGATCTTCTTGGTTCATGAACCCAACTCGGAACTTATATCCATGGCTTGTCTTCACTGTGACCATTAAACTAGTGTATTCAGTTATGGCAAGGCCGAGCATCTTGAGTACATGTGTTCTGGCAGAGCAAATAATACACTGCAGGAAAAATAATATGAGAACACAGCATGTTCAAAAAAACCCCACCCTCCCGGATAGAAAAGAGGATTCTAGGAACATACTGTGCGCGTTTCAAAATGCTGTGTTAGGATGAGAAGGAACAAGTGTGGCGTCTCGCCGAGGGCGCAGAAACCTGTAGGGTACTCGCACTTTGGGCACTGCAAATGAAACACACTAGATTCAGTAGGAAGAAAAATGCATCAACGGCGGCGGCTGCCATCCTAGCATTACCTGCGACCAAGGGACTTGGATTTATCGGGGATGGATGAAGAATTCGTACCTGGTTCTCCATGAGAAAACCCTATGCAATCGCCGAGAGGGGGTTTTCTCTGAACAAGCAGACGAGGGAGAAGGGGATTCAGGCCCAGTGAAATATTGCCGCTTCGTCCGTCCAGCTTACTGCTAAAGCTGGAAAGGGGGGTTGTGATTTGACGGCTCATTGGGCATTACTGCGGCGCTACGACCGGGGTGTGTCTACCGTGAAGTTGTGCACTCTAATTTGTGCATATGGCACGTGGACCCCGTTGCCGGTTGCCCCACATATCAGCGAAAGGAAGTAGAAAGACAGGAGTAACTAGTTACACATAAATATATTTTTTGACAGAGAGATACTCCCTCTGTAAAGAAATATACAAATCTTTTATATCACAGGCTCACCTTGCCGAGAAATATACTCCCTCTGCAACGCACGGGCATTATGGGGGTTCAGCTTTTTTATGGGGGTTCAGCTGAGAATATAATACTCAGATAGGCTCACGGTTCTGGACTTTGGGCCGCAGGCCGACCCTGCATGTTTGGGGGCCCATGTGTTCTACCTCAGCGCTTTTCATATTGCAAGCGATCGGTACGGCGCTGGTTTTAGATGCTGTCGCAAGGCGAATACACAAAATTGAATAAAGCACGGCAGCTGTTGGAATGAAATCGAACGACAGTTCCTAACCAGCAATCAGAGTTGCAATTCTATCAACGATATACCATGTGATAAATAATACTGTCGTACTACTTATACACACAGGACACTTGTTTCACCATGCCAGATTATTACATCAAAATCTCTCGGAGGATAGATCAGTTCGGCAGTTGCGTGCTGCTACTGAAGAATTTCAAAGTTGATTTGGACCAGCTCTCCTTGCCGAGAAAGTTCGATTTTGACATCATCCCCTACCGCAAGATATGATTTAGATTTGAACCTTGACCATCCTTTAGCATCAATCATCATGCGACCATCCTTTGTACTTACGGTATATTGAGCAGGTTCATTCACACCAAGGCTGCGCATGGTAAGAGAAACTTGGCCGCGGTCGCCCGGATTGTTGAACGACTCCCTCGTTGCTCTAGGAATTCTCTGTTTGCAAACAAGAAGACATACCCAAACAGTTAGATCAACACAGTGAATCATGTGAAACAACATGGAAAGAAAAAAGAACGAAGCACTTGGGCGGCCAATGCTTACCAAGAAGGTGGACATGTCGGTTTTTGTAAGGACTTTGGTATATGAAGTGCGAACTGCAGCCCAGTCTGTTGCCGGTGCAACTGCACGGGCCGGAGCAGATGCAAGTGCAAGTGTTGGTGCAGGTGCCGAAGCCGCTGCTGCTGCCGGAGATGGTGCTCCTTGTAGAGCTGGTGCCGGTGTCGGAGCAGGTGCCGGTGTCGATGCCCGATCCTCCGGTAGATCAGACTGATCCGCTGACGCGGTCGGTGCCCAATCCTCAGCTGGATCAGACTGAGCTGCTGCCGCTGTCAGTGCTAGAGCAACTGCCGGTGCTCGATCTGTGCGAGACAGCGGCGATCGTGTCTGGTCTGCTATGATCAGCTTTCTAACTTGACTAGGATCCGTGACCGTGATCCAGTTTTTTTCTTCATTTCTTTTAAACGCGAGAAGGACTAATTGTGGCGTTTTTGTTAAACCAAACTGCAGTTCATCATAGGGATTCAGCTTGTACTCAGACAACAGACTGATCCAATTTTTTCCAGTAATATAAGTGATGGACAGTGCCTTCGTTACTGACACGACATAAGAAGTGAAACCTGCAAAAATAGCCATCGTAGAGCAAACCAAACGGTTTATTCTGTGATGAATGTCACATGGCAAAACCTGCATCGTAAAATTGCAGGAAAAGAAAGAAAACATGACATTAAATCAATAAGATTTAGACAGTAAATCAATAAGATTTACTTGATGTGACACGAGTGAATCCTTACCAGGAAATCACTATGTTGAAGTACTAAACAGAAGATTGATCGTCCAACTACGCGTGGCATGCAGGGGCCCCGCCTACTCCCACAAGCAGGACAGTCCAAAGGTCGTGACAAATCGTATGGACCGAACATCCATGGGACTGGAAATCCTGGTGGGTGCGATAAACCCTGCAATGCATACAGATATTGGAGTGTAACCATAATTGATAAACCGTCCTCACAAAAAATATGATCTGGATACTTCAAAATATACAGACTGAATTGAGTGGACAGACATTAACATAGACCGTTCTCAGGACTGACCACACACCAAAAGCGGCAGTACTAATAAACAATACAGGGTTCACAAACACAAATCAAGTACTGAACAATAGTACTTACTACAGACAAGCAAAGTTGCACTAACTAAACTCTGCAGACTATTTCTTGCCACCGACCTACGGGATGAACCCCGCATAACTGACTAGGCCATGGACTTCGTGTGAGATGTCTACATGCACCATCACCATCTTGTCAACCTTGGAGAACCTAACAGAGTGGTCTTTCCACTCATAAACATGATGATGAAGACAGGCCGCATCAGATTTGTTGGGAAGCTTTACAAGAACCACACCCTTCGTAATCGAAGGCACAACCAGGAAATTGTTGTGGTCAAGTACAGCCTCGAGAACACGCCTGACAACAATGCTACAGGAAAACACTAGTTCAGGACACGTGGCGACAAGGACACAGCAGCTGGATAGTTCAGCAGTAGAACTCATCATCAGGTCTTCCAGTTCACACGGCATGACTTTGAGAACTTCATCTCCACCGCGGACCTGGTTCTAATTCAAACAGAAACCATATTTTATTACTACCTCCGTTCAGAAATATAAGATGATTTTCGATATTATACTCCATATATGACTACATATACGCACAGAAATGAGTGAACAAAGACACTAGAACATGTCTTCAAAGGCATGAGAGCAGAGGGATTACATGCAATATCCATAACACAAGTTACTGAGGCAAATATACCCTCTTAAAAGGTAGCATTGATGTTCATAAAGTACTCCCTCCGTCCCAAAATTCTTGTCTTAGATTTGTCTAGATACGGATGTATCAAGTCACATTTTAGTATTAGATACATCCGTATCTAGACAAATCTAAGACAAGAAATTTGGGACAGAGGGAGTAGTTGAAAGTAATCTATAAGAAATCAGTGTCAACCTCTCGCATGTTTTGGTCAAAAGAGGAATTTAGAACCGTCATTTGGCACACTAAAATCACATGCAAGATCACCCAGAAAGTTGTACTACCAGTACTAGTACTGCGTGTTAGATGAAAAAACACGATCAAGATCGAGAAAAAGATCGTCAACAAGAGACATTACCTGGACTTGCTTAATGAGGGATCCCGGAGAGGGGGGCTTGGACAGGGCGATGGCTTTGAGCTTGTCTGCGGTAGTCTCGGCGGGGTGCTTGCGCTTCTTCGTACCATGAGCCTCGACGGTTTTGGCCAGAGCCATAGACATCACGTCGGCCGGTGCTCCGGCGTCCATCCAAGAGAGGAAGCTGAGAGAGAAGAGTGAAAGGAGGAACGAGATGAGGGAGAAGCGAAGCGAGTGGGGGTTTTCTTCAAGAGAGGAAGCTGAGAGAGAAGAGTGAAATGATGGTTGCTTCGTCCGTCCAACTTACTGCTGGAAAGGAGGGGGTTTTGTGATTTGACGGCTCATTGGGCATTACTGCGGCGGTTCGATCGGGGTAGTCTACCGTCACTCTACTACGGAGTAATTTAGTGCATGGCTGGTGGACCCAGGTGCTGGCTGTCCCACACGTCGGCGAAAGTGAGTAATTTAGTGCATGGCTGGAGGAGGATCCGCACGGTAGAGCGTGTCCACTGTTTTTCTGAAGAAAAAAATGATTACAGCAAGCGTTTCCACTCTTACGACGGAGGAGTGCGAAACACGGCAGCCACTTGAACATACACAGTGCTCCTACTACTAGGCATGTGCAGTGGTTCATACGTCAGTACTACACAATCTTGTTGCTAGTGTAGTAAGATATGACGATAACAAATGATGTTGTGCGCATGTCAACTACTCCTATATGTAACATAGTACCGCTTTTTCGACTGTCCGGTCGAGAATGAACGGTGAGATCAATGTTAACAGAACTAGGTCCACAGCGCACGGAGAGTACGGTGCTACAGTACTCCACGAAACATGAACCATATGAAGCACGAATAGTGTTAGGCAGGGTGTATGAAGGGTGCACGGGATGGGAGCAAAAGTTCCCTTCTCGACCCACTTTTGGGTGTTTGGCAGAGTGCATGAAGGGTGCATGAGTCCACACTAGTAGGTTGACAAAAATACACGAAGAGGAAACAACTATATTGAGATGAGAATGCAACCAAACACACCCACACGCTTTGTGCTACAGTGACTGATCTGCACCGTCTGAGTTTGATCCAACGGTCATGTTGCGCCGAGACATGGACATGCCCATGCAGAGGGCGCCTAAACACCACCGAAGTCCCTCTGCTTCTCGAGGCGCACGACGTTGGTGATGCAGGGTGCAACCGCCCGCAGAGCCCGCTCCCGGTCGACGGGAGCCAGTGTCAGGCGCCTCACCTCGGACTCCGTGATCTGCTGCGCCGCCATGGCACCAGGTAGAAGCAATGGGGAGAGGAAGCAAAGGGGGCGAAACGGCTGAAAGGCAATGCAATCTACGGGAAGGCGGAGGGAGCGGGGAATCTTTTGGTTTTCACCACGGTAAAACACCAGTCGACGACTTCTCACATCAGGGAGCAGTGGGTTTTTACAGGCGGAGTCATCGTGACTAATTGCTGCCGCGCCTGCTCCCGTCAATCAAAAAATTAAAAATCCTGCCGCGCCTGCTCCCGTCAATCAAAAAATTAAAAATCCTGCCGCACCCAAACACCAGAGCAACGCCGCGGTGGATATTTAAATTTACCTGCCGGCAAGTAGATAAAAAAGGGGTGAAAAAACAAATGTGGCGGCGGCCTAGCTAATCGGTCGAACTAGCCCAACTAGCTAGCCACCGTGCTTCACTGATGTACTCGGCGGGAAAGGTGGTCTTTCGTGATTTGACGACTCATTTACTTGCTTCGGCGCTACGACCGAGGAGGACCCAGAAAACGCGCGGTAGGGCGTCCCACGTCAGGAAGAATATATGCGTGCACCACCCGGGAGGACCCCGAAACCGCGCGGTAGGGTGTGCCACGTCTCGGCACGGAGGAAAAATGTGCGTGTAAAAATATACTGTATCAGACGTAGTACCTATGGTTCGACCTCGGGACCCAGCCAGTCGGTCGAAAACACCCCACTAGCCACACAGCTTCATCATGCAAACGTGGCACGGAGGATAGATGTGGTTAGCTCCGTCTCGACCAGCCACAACGTCTCTTGTTCTAGGCGATTCTTCTATTTTCCAAGCTTTTTTTAGTTGTAATAACACCACGGCAAGCTAGCGCCGCTCTTCGTGTGTGCCCGTGCAAAGGTTAGACGATGGAGAGAAGAGAGATTGAGATCGCAGACCTGGGACCCACCAGTAAGTGAGACAACGGTCATGCACGTGTTGACGAGGCACTCCCTCTACTCTACTCAACGCAAGTACTGTATAAAATCAAGTTATGGGACAAAGCCAACAACCGTTCGTTTTTTCAGGCTATCGACTTACGCTTTGTAGTCCAGGTTGCCAGTTCGAATCTCGTCTTTCAGATTTGTTAGTTTTAGGTCCAAATTTGATTAATGACAAGTGGGACCCCCGTGTGTTGTTCCGATATTTCAGTGTAGGATGGTTTTTTTGAACAAACACTTTGCGCGGTTAGACAAGTAACAACACAAGTTACATGTTTTTTTGCAAGTTTACGAACAAAAATGACAGCGGCATAGAATATCACATCCACCCCACAGCTTAGATACTATGGTGATATGAGTTTTTACACCGTTGGAAGTGAGATCCAATGGCTTGGGAGTAGTCTTCGTAATTATGCGCAATTTCCAAACTCTCCAAAGGTTTTTTTGCAAATAAAACATTCAGGCCTCGTGTGTGCCGCTGCATCTTCGATCCAACGGCTCCCCGGTGCTCATATTAGGTGCTCCCCATAGCTTAATTACCAGCTACGGTGATATGAGAATCTAGGTCGTATGATCAGTGATCAGATGGCACATGCATAGTACTTGTACTTTCTGCGCATTTCTCAAACTCCATCAGCCGTATATTGCAAAAACATTCAAACTTCCTACTGTGGGAGCACCTCATACTCTCCCGTGTGAGAAAACATAAGGTGCTATCGCAGCTTGGATGCTACGGTGATACGAGCTTGGAGGTCGTTTGATCTGAGATGCAATGGCATCTGAGCAGTCTTTGTGCTTGTAAGCAGTGGCCGAACTCTTTTGGGGCTTTTGTGCAAAAAACCATTCAAACCACCGAGGAGGTGTTGGGTCACAAATCCAACGCCTCCGAAGAGCTTGTATCACCAAAGCATCTAAGGTGTGGTAGCACATGATATTCTTACATACAAGAGAATATGATGTCCACCTTCATCTTAGATGCTACGGTGATACGAGCTTCGAGGTCGTTGGATATGGGATCAAAGGGCATCTAAGTAGTTTTTGTACAAATTGTGTGCAATTCTCAAACTCATCAAGGTTTCCTGCAAAAATATTAAGACACATCATGTGAGCTGCTATATCTCAGATCTACAAGCTCCAAGCAACTCGTATCGGCATATAGCATCTAAGGTATGGGGGCACATGATATTCTCCCGGGGAGGAGGGGTGGGGGTGCACAACCAATCGGTGGTTGGGAGGGTGGGGACAAATATAATCTAAACAACCCTAAACAGAGCTCCACAATTTTATCTAAGGTCGAGGGGTTGACCCCCGACAATCATAGCTCCGCCTAAACACAACATTTGCATGTACTGTAGTACTAGACTTAATATTCATGTTTCAGTTTCATGTTCATTTTAAATATTGAACTGAGGACCATGGATGTCTTACATTTTACTCCCTTCGTTCCTAAATATTAGTCTTTTTAGAGGCTTCAAATGGACTGGCACATACGGATGTATATAGACATATTTTAGAGTCTAGATTCACTCATTTTGCTCCGTATGTAGTCACTTGTTGAACTCTCTAAAAGACTAATATTTAGGAATAGAAGGAGTAGTTTCGAATTTGTGTCATACATGCATGGTTTGGAAAAATAGATGCACTATACTTATTGGATTGTTGTTGTGTTCGTGCGTGTGTGTCTCTGTGTGTGTGTGTGGTCATATGCTTGATACATACAAAGTTTTCTCACCTCCATATTGTTCATCTTTTAAATTTGAATTTGCATTGGAAGACTTACTAGGGATACCATGAAATGTGAAATCCACGTTGAGACCACTATATCACAAACTCACTCTAATTCAACAACTCGTCATAAATCAATTACCACGTTGAGATTAGTATTTGCAAGGAAAATATGGGTATTGTAATACACGTAGATTCGTTCGGCAATTTAAAGGTTCCTTTCATATTCTCGAATGGTAGGACCCAACGGTATACCAGCCAGACCTTGGCTCATGTTGATCCTAAAAAACCGGGCTCATGTCGTTCGGTGGCGTGCATGGTACGCACATTAGGCAATGCCAACCAGTCGAGCCTCAACGTTTCAAGTCGAAATATCTGGCGGCCAGAATTCCAGCCCTAGGAAATTCCCCTCTCCCGGTCCATAATGACTACCGATGAACAACAGAGGGATGCTTTAGTAACTAGACAATGTTACCTACCGTGCCGAGCACAGTTCAATTCCCTCGGTCGCCGCTCGTCAAGGTCACCCGTCAACTACATTGCCTAGTAATACTACTACTACACCATGATGAGCACAGAATTAAGCCCGTTTGTTCGTGCCTAGTACTTGAGTTAATATATCAGGCAATGCACTGGTACGGAGGGATTATCCTTTTACTCTGCATATATAACTTGTCTGAAGTCTAACTAAGCAAAATGTTTGACCAAATCCTTTCTTAAGAAATACAATAGGACAAATGTACGACTTGAAAATTTATTGCATGATGCAGGTTATGATATTGTTTCAAATCCTGGATCTTAAATTTCTGAAAATCCAAAAGTGAGCATAAATTCTTGAAACTAAGCATGGTCACGTGATATGGCACAAATATTACTTCGTAAGTTTTTTCTTCAATTTGAGACAAGCTGCTTATGACAAGTTGCACAAATGAAGAGCCAAGGTATTTTGGAAGAAAGATCTGTCACGTTAAGGCGAACGCTTTCACTATTGAAACCATGGGCGTTTACGTGCTGCCACGAGTCCCCGCTTCTCATCGGCAATCGACAGGTGCCGTCCAAGCAAGAGTGTGAGTCGACGGGAGGCGTGCGAGCAGACCGCTGCGCCGGCTGTCAGGGAGGCGTGCGAGCAGACCGCTGTGCAGGCGAGCCCTTTGACCAGGCTCCGCCGCCCACCGTCGTCCCAACTGTTCCCACTTTTAATGTCGCTGGTGCCGCAGTTTAAAATCAACCCCGCACTACCCGGTACTCCCTCCTTTCCGGTTTATAGGGCTTACTCAAAATATTAGTTTTTCCATTTTATAAGGCTCAATTTTGTTGTTTCCCATCACATGTTCAGATTCCAAGGTAAATTAAATCATTGCATGCAAGTATTAAGAGAAAATTGACCAATGCATGCAATTTATGCATGCATGCATTACAATTAATGCATTGGTAAACATATTTTTTGAGAAAAACAAGAGCATTAATTGGGTGCTTTTGCAAACTACAAAATGTATTCCACCACTCACCATCTACCTTGGTTGGTGAGATTTTTGAATTGAGCCTTATAAACCGGAAAGGAGGGAGTATCACTACAATCCTTTCTCTTCCTCTCCGATTCTCCTCCTGTCTACCTCCAACTAGCCTGAGCTAAACATACGCCATGCCACATCACGATGGTCTGCCCTTAGTGTTCCAGTTTCCTGAGGAAGACACCCAGCCGGAGTCTCAAGAACATAAGGCGCTTTGGGACGAGCTTGAACTGGCCTTGCGGGAAGATGCCACGCCTGTCCCCGCTCCCGTTCCGGCTCCCGTCGCCCCGACTGCGCCAGCGCCCATCCCCGTGGCATTGATGGGCTGGGAGTCGCACATTGTCGCCGAGCTTGATCCCACGGGGTTCCACGAGGTGCCCGCTGACTTTCACGCGCCCGTGCACCTGCCAGCGCATGCACCTGCGCGTGCACTGATGCGCACGCCCGTGCCGGTGCCCGTCCACCTGCCAGCGCCTACGCATGCGCATGCACTGACGTGCGCGCCCGTGATGGTGCCCGTGCACATGAATGTCTCCGCCGAGCCGTTGACAACGCCTGTCCCTGCGCGGGTGCCAGTGCCCCCCTCAGTGGCATGGATGGCCGCCGTCGACCGCTTTCTTGCACCAACGCCAGTCGCCTCCTCCCGCCAGTCGACTCGCTCCGAAGTCCAGAACATTTTGGCCTTCCTTGAAGCTAGGCCAACGTCCAGGAGTACACCAACAACGGCGCAAGACGCCGCCGTCGCCGTCGGTCAGTGGCCCAATGACACACAGAGCACGGCAGAGGAGCCGCTTCCCACCGCGAGACGCCCCCGCCGCCGCTGCGTAATCTAAATTTGCCATGAAAAACATTCGGATTGCCATGCTTAAAATCCGAACGTTTATCATTTTCGTTTATTTTATATCGATCGTCGTATAATTTAAAGTCGGAGTTAGACTAAACAAAATGTATGGTTTGATCGATCGAATGTTCTGCTAGAGCCATATCAAATTAAATATAAAACGTCATCAAGCCACATGTATTCCTTGTCATCCAACGACCTAGACTGCTTCAATGTCGAGCGCTCAACACGTTTAGCGTGCAGTTAATTTCATGCCAAAAATAGTGCTAATCACATGACAACATGCAAATAATATCCTAGTAGTTAATATCCACATGCACTTAATATACATCCAAATTAACATGCATTGCACGTACACACTGACTAGTGCTGCTAGTACGTGAAACTGGTGTCGTGACTTCTGAACGCGTCCAGATATGGTCAATGGCAACTTCGCCCGCGAGTTCTTCCTGTTTGCCCATGCGTCTAAACGCAGAAGGGGAGGAGAGAGAGAGCACACATGGAACCCACCAGTAAGTGAAGATGTGTAGATATATTTTGTGCATGGGAGGAAGCAAGGTCAACCGATCACATAGGGTCGCCGTGCGATCGAAAGAGTGAGACGGGTTGGAGAGAGTGACCTAGATAGACGATGTGCGTGAGAGAGTATACAATGTGAATAGGTCGAATTGGGCTCAAACATGGTGATATATCGTTTATTGTGCTATTTTGTAGGTCATATGTTTGAATCCATCCAAAAGTTTTCTCACTACCATGGTGTTCATCATATACATATGCATTTGTATTAAAAAAAGTAGCGTGGATACAGTGAAATGCGAAATCCACGTTAGAATTGGAGATCGCTACGTGACACACACTCTAATTCAAATAACTAACTACGTGACACACACTCTAATTCAAATAACTAATTATGTGCGACACACTCTAATCCACGTTAGCGTGGGTACTGTTTTGATTTTTTTTCAAATAACTCCTCATTAATTAATTTATAGTACTCCCTCTGTTCACTTTTATAAGACCTTGAAGACATTTCAGACAATGTGCAAAATAGTTCATTTTAAGTTGTTTGAGACGACTTACAAAAGTGAACGGATGGAGTATCTCGTTTCGAATGACTAACTATTGCAAGGAAAAGACAGGCATGGTAATACATATGGATTCGTTTGCAAATGAAAGAAGATTCGTTTGCATTCTCAAATGTAGGTGCACCAGGCAAACCAGGGTCGTGTCGTTATGGATGCTGCTTCGGTGCCTTAAAGGCAACTGCCTTTGCGTCACTGACATGTGGGCCAGCCACCTGCTGGGCCCATATGTCATTGACACAAAGGCAGGTGTCGTAAGGCACCGAAGCATAGTCCTGTCGGGGTGGTCGCGTGTGTTGGACGGACGCGTAGCACCCAGCCACCCACCCCCCCTCCCCCCCCCCAAAAAAAAGGACGACGACAATATAAGTTCATGCTTCCACATTTCGGATTGAAATATCTGGCGGCCCCAATTCCAG